>NC_060180.1:7806223-7971223 GCF_021184085.1 Oncorhynchus gorbuscha | reverse complement strand
AGAGAGAGAAGCAGATAGATTGTATGAAAGAGAGAGAGAAGCAGATAGATTGTATGAAAGAGAGAGAGAAGCAGATAGATTGTATGAAAGAGAGAGAGAAGCAGATAGATTGTATGAAAGAGAGAGAGAAGCAGATAGATTGTATGAAAGAGAGAGAGAAGCAGATAGATTGTATGAAAGAGAAAGAGAGAGAGAAGCAGATAGATTGTATGAAAGAGAGAGAGAAGCAGATAGATTGTATGAAAGAGAGAGAGAAGCAGATAGACTGTACGAAATAGAAATAACAAGCCTACAGCACTTTTCTAACTTCTTCAACTTGGCACCATCTTGGGACGTCATGTGCTACATTGCAATGAGTTGAGCTGCTTTTCCAGGTTAGCCTACATGCAAGCAGAGCAGACAGGCAGGAACGTCCTCTGACTATCATTCACCCCCTTAAAGATGCTGTCAAGACTCCTGCTCTAAGTAAAAGGCCATAATGAATGACAACATTGATCCACTAAGTAACCACCAGCTCAAAATAGTAGACAGACAGACAGACAGACAGACAGACAGACAGACAGACAGACAGACAGACAGACAGACAGACAGACAGACAGACAGACAGACAGACAGACAGACAGACAGACAGACAGACAGACAGACAGACAGACAGACAGACAGACAGACAGACAGACAGACAGACAGACAGACAGACAGACAGACAGACAGACAGACACGGTTGGGCTAAATTCAAGTTCATCTCCATCTCTTCAGGTGACTTATTGGAAACTAGTCACAGTTGTAATTTCAACAGTCCCTGAATTGACTCGTACATTGATGTGTGTTCTTATTGAATTGACCTCATCCCTTGCTCCAATCTAAGAGAGCTACTCTATCTGTGTAAGACTGGGTTTATGTATTGTAGATGTACTATAGATAAGAGCTGTGCTTGGAAAGACAAAAAGACCAGATCATGTTGATCAATCACAGTCAGCTGGGTTATGGGAGGATCATTTGTCCTAGTTGACCACTGGCCTGCAGGCGGTCACTGCAGTGGACTGGGCACGGGGTGTAAGGTATCAAAGGAAAACAAACAGACACACACTCATGCACATATGCACACACATACGTATGTGCACACACACACACACCCACACACACACACACACACACACACTGAAAGAGACAGAAAAACGGACAATCTCACTTACAGAAACACAATCTATGGTACACAGAGGATACACAGACTTAGGCACACACGCAAGCTAACAAGCGCTCACACACACACTCAACAAAGATCTCAAGGCTTGTGAACAGCTGGTGCTGAAACAAGAAACAAGGCAAGCGAGGTTTATTAACCCAGAGTCCTGCTGTCAGGACCTCCAGACCTCAGCCCCAACAGCTGACACATGCATGTACGCAAATCCATGTATAGTGTGTGTGTATATGTTTTGGGAGTGTGTATGTGTTTTGAGTGTGTGTAGGTGTATATGTTCTGAGAATGTGTATGTGTTTTGAGCGTGTGTGTGTGTGTGTGTGTTGTGACGACCCTCCCACTCTGTCTGCCGTATTCTGTCTTTGTTCTTGTTTCCTTATTATGTGTGTGTGTGTGTGTGTGTGTGTGTGTGTGTGTGTGTGTGTGTGTGTGTGTGTGTGTGTGTGTGTGTGTGTGTGTGTGTGTGCGTGTGCGTGCGTGCGTGTGTGTGTGTGTGTGTGTGTGCGCGTGTGTGTGCGTATCTGTGTGTGTAATGTATAGGGCCATATAAGAGGCATGGTATGAGGGATGAGTCCTGCTAAGTGCCTGCTCCCAATAAGACTAGTCATTTATTTAAAAAAGCTTTGATAAATGCTCCATATTTCAGTGATCACCCTCAGGAGGCTCCCACGAACTGGCTATCCATCTGACGGGAGCCGGTGTAAGAGATACAAATTGTCATGGTGACAGGCCGAAGGAGAGGAAAGGGGAATATGGGATAGGCTTTTCCTCCATGGAAATGCTTCCTGCCAGCAATGACAAACGTACTCATTCATTTATTCACTAACTCTTGTGCTCTCTCATTCTCTTGTTCTTTCGTTGTGTCTTTCTCTCAGTTTCTCTCTCTACTTTAGAGAGAATGAGTCATCTGCAGGTGGGAGAATTACTATGGTAATTGATAATCAGGTGAGTTGAACTAAGGGTTTACAGAGAGGTAATTGATAATCAGGTGAGCTGAACTAAGGGTTTACAGAGAGGTCATTGATAATCAGGTGAGCTGAACTAAGGGTTTACAGAGAGGTAATTGATAATCAGGTGAGCTCAGAGCATCAGAATCTCTGATGCATGACCGGAATGACAACAACACCATCTCTGATGCATGACTGGAATGAAAACAACACCATCTCTGATGCATGACAGGTTGAAAACAACACCATCTCTGATGCATGACCGGAATGAAAACAACACCATCTCTGATCCATAACCGGAATGAAAACAACACCATCTCTGATCCATAACCGGAATGAAAACAACACCATCTCTGATGATGAAAACAACACCATCTCATGACCGGAATGAAAACAACACCATCTCTGATGAATGACCGGAATGAAAACAACACCATCTCTGATGAATGACCGGAATGAAAACAACACCATCTCTAATGCATGGCCGGAATGAAAACAACACCATCTCTGATGCATGACCGGAATGAAAACAACACCATCTCTGATGCATGACCGGAATGAAAACAACACCATCTCTGACCGAATGAAAACAACACCATCTCTGAAAACAACACCATCTCTGATGAATGACCGGAATGAAAACAACACCATCTCTAATGCATGGCCGGAATGAAAACAACACCATCTCTGATGCATGACCGGAATGAAAACAACACCATCTCTGATGCATGACCGGAATGAAAACAACACCATCTCTGATGCATGACCGGAATGAAAACAACACCATCTCTGATGCATGACCGGAATGAAAACAACACCATCTCTGATGAATGACAGGCCTGAAAACAACACCATCTCTGATGAATGACAGGCCTGAAAACAACACCAACTCTGATGAATGACCGGAATGTAAACAACACCATCTCTGATGAATGACAGGCCTGAAAACAACACCATCTCTGATGCATGACCGGAATGAAAACAACACCATCTCTGATGCATGACCGGAATGAAAACAACACCATCTCTGATGAATGACAGGCCTGAAAACAACACCATCTCTGATGAATGACAGGCCTGAAAACAACACCATCTCTGATGCATGACCTGATGAATGAAAACAACACCATCTCTGATGCATGACCTGATGAATGAATGAAAACAACACCATCTCTGATGAATGACAGGCCTGAAAACAACACCATCTCTGATGAATGACAGGCCTGAAAACAACACCATCTCTGATGCATGACCGAATGAAAACAACACCAATGTGAAAACAACACCATCTCTGATGAATGACAGGCCTGAAAACAACACCATCTCTGATGCATGACCAGAATGAAAACAACACCATCTCTGATGCATGACCGGAATGAAAACAACACCATCTCTGATGAATGACAGGCCTGAAAACAACACCATCTCTGATGCATGACCGGAATGAAAACAACACCATCTCTGATGCATGACCGGAATGAAAACAACACCATCTCTGATGAATGACAGGCCTGAAAACAACACCATCTCTGATGAATGACAGGCCTGAAAACAACACCATCTCTAATGCATGACCGGAATGAAAACAACACCATCTCTGATGAATGACAGGCCTGAAAACAACACCATCTCTGATGCATGACCGGAATGAAAACAACACCATCTCTGATGCATGACCGGAATGAAAACAACACCATCTCTAATGTAAGACAGGTTGAAAACAACACCATCTCTGATGTAAGACAGGTTGAAAACAACACCATCTCTGATGCATGACAGGTTGAAAACAACACCATCTCTGATGTATGACAGGTTGAAAACAGCACCATTTCTGATGTATGACAGGTTGAAAACAACACCATCTCTAATGTATGACAGGTTGAAAACAACACCATCTCTAATGTATGACAGGTTGAAAACAACACCATCTCTGAAGTAAGACAGGTTGAAAACAACACCATCTCTAATGTATGACAGGTTGAAAACAACACCATCTCTGATGTATGACAGGTTGAAAACAACACCATCTCTGATGTAAGACAGTATTGAAAATGCCACCATCTTATTCCAGTTGGTGAAATCCTGTCATAGTATTCCCCACCAGGAAGCCATACCCACTGGGCAAAACATGATTTAATTTAAACCAGAAACATCTATATCTATGTGATGACATAGTCATAAAGATAAGGGCATTTCATATTTTCTTCACCCAACTTTTTTATTGTATTTAAAAAATATTTAAAAAATGGCTCCTTTTTCTCCCGAATTTTGTGGTATCCAATTGGTAGTTACAGTCTTGTCTCATCGCTGCAACTCCCGTACGGACTCGGGAGAGGCGTGCATCCTTAAAACGCAGCCCAGTCGCACTGCTTCTTGACACAATGCCCACTTAACCCAGAAGTGCTTCCTGGTCCAAAACAACTAGCATGCACTGCGCCCAGCCTGCCACAGGTGTCACTAGTGAGCGATGGGACAAGAACATCCCTGTCGGCCAAACCCTCCCCTAACCTGGACAACGCTAGGCCATTTTTTCATCGCCCCTTGGGCCTGGACTCAAACCAGGATCTCTAGTGGCACAGCTAGCACTGTGATGCAGTGCCTTAGACAACTGCGCCACTCCAGAGGCCACTTTCATCTAACATTTAACCTAAATACATGCCAACTAGGTACAGACGTCAATATAACGTCTATTCCACGTTGGTTCATTGTAATTTCATTAAATTACGTGGAAACAACGTTGATTCAACCAGTGTGTGTCCAGTGGGTGATGACATTTTTTTTCTTCATTTAAAGTTGAATTCACATTAGTTGACAAATCAACCAAACGTAAATCAAAACTAGATGTTGAACTGACGTCTTTGCCCAGTGAGACGTAATACCTATGGGGCCATCCATATTCCTAATCGGGCAAACCAGGGACCGGGACCAAATGCCTTAGGACGGCATTGACATGAAGCAAGTGTATAATTGACCTGTTGCGTGATATCAGCAGCACACCCACAGTGCTGGAGCGGTCATGTGTTATCTGTTCCACTGCGGAGCTACTGAGGTAAATATTACAGAGCAGGGGTTACTGGGTAACGTTAGGGACAGGTTCAGTATGGCTGAGGGTAATACATTCCTACCCCCTATCATTATTCATCCCTGTAACGTCCCGTTGGGCTGTAACGCCCCGTCGGGCACGACCGCATATGAAAAGGCCCTCCGTGTGTTTCGGTGAGATTAAAGAGGACTGGTAGAAAAGATCAGAGAGGGCCCGCGCGTTATTCGCATGATGCCTTGCAATCCAGGTGGCTGTTTCTGGAGATGAGAGTGGACCAGACACGGACGGTCTGAGATTAAGGTGTCACGGAGCTGAGCCACAGGACACTGAGCAGAGGCACGTAGAGGAGATATCAACGGTGGATGTATCAAAGGAACTCCAGAGAATATCAGGTAGATATATCAACGGTGGATGTATCAGAGGAACTCCAGAGAATATCAGGTAGAGATATCAACGGAGGATGTATCAGAGGAACCAGAGAATATCAGGTAGAGATATCAACGGTGGATGTATCAGATGAACTCCAGAGAATATCAGGTAGAGATATCAACGGTGGATGTATCAGAGGAACTCCAGAGAACATCAAGTAGAGATATCAACGGTGGATGTATCAGAGGAACTCCAGAGAATATCAGGTAGAGATATCAACAGTGGATGTATCAGAGGAACTCCAGAGAATATCAGGTAGATATATCAACAGTGGATGTATCAGAGGAACCAGAGAATATCAGGTAGAGATATCAACGGTGGATGTATCAGAGGAACCAGAGAACATCAGGTAGAGATATCAACGGTGGATGTATCAGAGGAACCAGAGAATATCAGGTAGAGATATCAACAGTGGATGTATCAGAGGAACTCCAGAGAATATCAGGTAGAGATATCAACGGTGGATGTATCAGAGGAACTCCAGAGAATATCAGGTAGATATATCAACGGTGGATGTATCAGAGGAACTCCAGAGAATATCAGGTAGAGATATCAACGATGGATATATCAGAGGAACTCCAGAGAATATCAGGTAGATATATCAACAGTGGATGTATCACAGGAACTCCAGAGAATATCAGGTAGAGATATCAACAGTGGATGTATCAGAGGAACTCCAGAGAATATCAGGTAGAGATATCAACGGTGGATGTATCAGAGGAACTCCAGAGAATATCAGGTAGAGATATCAACGGTGGATGTATCAGAGGAACTCCAGAGAATATCAGGTAGAGATATCAATGGTGGATGTATCAGAGGAACTCCAGAGAATATCAGGTAGAGATATCAACAGTGGATGTATCAGAGGAACTCCAGTGAATATCAGGTAGAGATATCAACGGTGGATGTATCAGAGGAACTCCAGAGAATATCAGGTAGAGATATCAATGGTGGATGTATCAGAGGAACCAGAGAATATCAGGTAGAGATATCAACGGTGGATGTATCAGAGGAACTCCAGAGAATATCAGGTAGATATATCAACAGTGGATGTATCAGAGGAACTCCAGAGAATATCAGGTAGAGATATCAACAGTGGATGTATCAGAGGAACTCCAGAGAATATCAGGTAGAGATTTCAACGGTGGATGTATCAGAGGAACTCCAGAGAATATCAGGTAGAGATATCAACGGTGGATGTATCAGAGGAACCAGAGAATATCAGGTAGAGATATCAACGGTGGATGTATCAGAGGAACTCCAGAGAATATCAGGTAGAGATATCAACGGTGGATGTATCAGAGGAACTCCAGAGAATATCAGGTAGATATATCAACAGTGGATGTATCAGAGGAACTCCAGAGAATATCAGGTAGATATATCAACAGTGGATGTATCAGAGGAACTCCAGAGAATATCAGGTAGAGATATCAACAGTGGATGTATCAGAGGAACTCCAGAGAATATCAGGTAGAGATATCAACGGTGGATGTATCAGAGGAACCAGAGAATATCAGGTAGAGATATCAATGGTGGATGTATCAGAGGAACCAGAGAATATCAGGTAGAGATATCAACGGTGGATGTATCAGAGGAACTCCAGAGAATATCAGGTAGAGATATCAACAGTGGATGTATCAGATGAACCACAGAATATCAGGTAGAGATATCAACGGTGGATGTATCAGAGGAACCAGAGAATATCAGGTAGATATATCAACAGTGGATGTATCAGATGAACCACAGAATATCAGGTAGAGATATCAACAGTGGATGTATCAGAGGAACCAGAGAATATCAGGTAGAGATATCAACGGTGGATGTATCAGAGGAACTCCAGAGAATATCAGGTAGAGATATCAACAGTGGATGTATCAGAGGAACTCCAGAGAATATCAGGTAGAGATATCAATGGTGGATGTATCAGAGGAACCAGAGAATATCAGGTAGAGATATCAACGGTGGATGTATCAGAGGAACTCCAGAGAATATCAGGTAGAGATATCAACAGTGGATGTATCAGAGGAACTCCAGAGAATATCAGGTAGAGATATCAACGGTGGATGTATCAGAGGAACTCCAGAGAATATCAGGTAGATATATCAACGGTGGATGTATCAGAGGAACTCCAGAGAACATCAGGTAGAGATATCAACGGTGGATGTATCAGAGGAACTCCAGAGAATATCAGGTAGATATATCAAGTAGAGATATACCTTAAGCCTACAATGAGGCTCCAGGTTTCAGACAATCCAGTGGGTGTGTGAATACACTTTTATTGTAGTTGCACATTCTAATTCACATGCCAGGCTCACATAGATGATAGGAGACATACTGACAACAAGAAGTAAGAGACTATCCATAGAGATGAAGGGAGTGATAACGAGGGAGCGATAGAGAGAGATAGAAAGAGCGATAGAGAGAAAACAGCCGAATCCTCCTTTGGCATCTAAAACAACTCCTAAATCTAAATCCTCCTTTGGCATCACACAGAGGACGTCTCAAAGCCTTTTTTGGAACGTTCCTCTTCCAAATGTATTCCAGATATGCGGTGTATGTAAACAGAGAGGAGCTCATTCTTGTCGGGCGGCGGTCGGCAGGGTGAGGAAGAGAAGCCATGTTCTGATTTTGGAGCTGTGCCATAATGCTGCATATGTGCTAAGCCCCTGCCCAACATTCTGGATTTAAAAGGGGGACTTTTTAGGTCTCTCTCCCTCCCACTCTCTCCCTCTCACTCTCTCTGTGTCTGAGAAGGTTGAAAATGCAGTCACATAAAAGGCCCATCTAAGCATGAAATGGTTTCACTTTACTACAGACGAAACACTTGACCACATACTGCAAACGCAGTCGCTGTGGTTACCCTCAGCACTCCACTAATAGAATAATGAGCTAAGCTGTGGGCTTGTTTTGCATCGGTGGCAGGTGTCTTTACTGGCTGAAGTGAATTCATTCAGTACCAGTTAAAAGTTTGGACACAGCTACTCATTCAAGGGTTTTTCTTTATTTGTACTATTTTCTACATTGTCAAATAATAGTGAAGACATCAAAACTATGAAATAACACATGGAAAGCATTCCAGGTTACTATCTCATAAAGCTGGTTGAGAGAATGCCAAGAGTGTGCAAATCTGTCAAGGCAAAGGGTGGATACTTTGAAGAATCTCAAATTGATTTGTTTAACAATTTTTTGGCTACTACATGATTCCATATGTGTTATTTCATAGTTTAATGTATTCACTATTATGCTACAATGAATGAGTAGCTTTGTCCAAACTTTTGACTTGGACTGTACATCAAACAAAGACACACACAAACACACCTTACGCTACAAACAAACGTGATAATGTGCTCTCATAAACAGACAAACATTACTTGTACACACATGCACAGTCTCACACACAAACAGTCGCACAGACGCACACACACACACAAACATTTGCACACTCTACAGCACTCTATTCCCATTGACTAATGTGGATAAATGGCCTTCTATAGAACCATGGCACTGTCTTCCCAAGAATGAATATAAAAATAAGTGCATTAGAAGGCTCATAACCATTTATAAAAGCAACTTAACTGTGAAGGTGAGGGAATGAAGTAACATTTTTATCAAAGATGATCTGTCTCCTCCTCCCTTTCAAAACCCTTCAATCCAGGGCATTTATTCACAAAGAGTCTCAAAGTAGGAGAGCTGATATAGGATCTGTTTAGCCTTTTAGAATAAGATGACATAAACAGGGGGGGATCTGATCCTAGATCAGCACTCCTAGTCTGAGATATTTTGTGAAGGTCCATAATCTCTGGAAATAGTACAGTAGCAGAGGAGAAGTCTGGTCTCCATCTACAGACAATATGAATGTGTATGGGACAGACAGTACTAGACATCATCCTCATCACACTGTCTCCACGAGGTGAGTTCTACAGTATGGGAGTGTTCTAGGCGTGTGCTGAATATTAGAGGAATCACTCAAAACTATTTTCTCTCTTTCTCAGGAAGTCATGACTTATCTCATCCCAACTCACTGTAAAAAGTGTCACTTCTGAGCCACCTTAGTGGAGATAAGTGCCCAGGAGGGGAGAGAGAGAGCAGTGGAGTCAGGATGGAGCCCCTGAGCTTGTCATTTTAATCCAGGCAGAAAAAAAGTTGGTAAAAGCAGGATAAAATCCAGGAACACTTAAAAGTTCCACTTTGGAATAAATGACCATTCAGGGATAATGGTTACATGACAGTTCAGGGATAATGGTTACATGACAGTTCAGGGATAATGGTTACATGACAGTTCAGGGATAATTGTTACATGACAGTTCAGGGATAATGGTTACATGACAGTTCAGGGATAATGGTTACATGACAGTTCAGGGATAATGGTTACATGACAGTTCAGGGATAATGGTTACATGACAGTTCAGGGATAATGGTTACATGACAGTTCAGGGATAATGGTTACATGACAGTTCAGGGATAATGGTTACATGACTGTTCAGGGATAATGGTTACATGACTGTTCAGGGATAATGGTTACATGACAGTTCAGGGATAATGGTTACATGACAGTTCAGGGATAATGGTTACATGACAGTTCAGGGATAATGGTTACATGACAGTTCAGGGATAGTGGTTACATGACAGTTCAGGGATAATGGTTACATGACAGTGCAGGGATAATGGTTACATAACAGTGCAGGGATAATGGTTACATTAGACTAGTGGTTAGAGTGTTGGACTAGTAACCGAAAGGTTGCAAGTTCAAATCCCTGAGCTGACAAGGTACAAATCTGTTGTTCTTCCCCTGAACAGGCAGTTTAACCCACTGTTCCTAGGCCATCATTGAAAATAACTGACTTGCCTAGTTAAATAAAGGTACAAATTTAAATAAACATGACAGTTTAGGGATAATGGTTACATGACAAGTGGATTGAAGTTTGGAAGTTTAAGTACTTTAAGGAAAATCTTAGACTTTGTGTGTGTGTGTGTGTGTGTGTGTGTGTGTGTGTGTGTGTGTGTGTGTGTGTGTGTGTGTGTGTGTGTGTGTGTGTGTGTGTGTGTGTGTGTGTGTGTGTGTGTGTGTGTGTGTGTGTGTGTGTGTGTGTGTGTGTGTGTGTGTGTGTGTGTGTGTGTGCGCGCGCGTGCGTGCGTGTGTGCATTCATGTCTGTGATGTTAAGTGCTCACATATTCCAATAAGTATGCATATAGTATGTGTTGACGCTAAAGTGGTAGTTGATCGTAACATGACAACTGGATTGAGAAGTGTGTATGTACAGTTAATTGTGTATGAGAGAGAGAGAGAAGGGAGGGAGGGAGAGAGAGAGGGAGGGAGGGAGAGAGAGAGAGAGAGAGAGAGAGAGAGAGAGAGAGAGAGAGAGAGAGAGAGAGAGAGAGAGAGAGAGAGATGCAAAAGAGAGAGGATATTTGTATGCCTGGCTGTGTGTGTGTGTGTGTGTGTGTGTGTGTGTGTGTGTGTGTGTGTGTGTGTGTGTGTGTGTGTGTGTGTGTGTGTGTGTGTGTGTGTGTGTGTGTGTGTGTGTGTGTGTGTGTAGCCGTTGCATCAACCATGTCATAAGAGTGACTGTGCTGTGTCAGCAGTCTGAGATGGGAGCAGTGGAAAAGGTGCAGCAGGTCTCAGAAGACTCCAAGTTATTCTAATCTGTGAAAATACCCGAAACAGCCAAAAATCCTCTACAAAGACCTGCCTGATATCCATGCCAACTGCTTTGTTTCAGCTTTCAGCCTCTAGTCTAGTCTACTTACTAACTCAGTCTATTTCTCTTTTACTCTCTTTATCTGTCTCTCTCTATGTCTCTGTCTATCTCCCCTGTATCTGTCTCTGTCTATCTCCCCTTTATCTGTCTCTCTCTATGTCTCTGTCTATCTCCCCTGTATCTGTCTCTGTCTATCTCCCCTGTATCTGTCTCTGTCTATCTCCCCTTTATCTGTCTCTCTCTATGTCTCTGTCTATCTCCCCTTTATCTGTCTCTGTCTATCTCCCCTGTATCTGTCTCTGTCTATCTCCCCTTTATCTGTCTCTCTCTATGTCTCTGTCTATCTCCCCTGTATCTGTCTCTGTCTATCTCCCCTTTATCTGTCTCTCTCTATGTCTCTGTCTATCTCCCCTTTATCTGTCTCTGTCTATCTCCCCTTTATCTGTCTCTCTCTATGTCTCTGTCTATCTCCCCTTTATCTGTCTCTGTCTATCTCCCCTTTATCTGTCTCTCTCTATGTCTCTGTCTATCTCCCCTTTATCTGTCTCTCTCTATGTCTCTGTCTATCTCCCCTGTATCTGTCTCTCTCTATGTCTCTGTCTATCTCCCCTTTATCTGTCTCTCTCTATGTCTCTGTCTATCTCCCTTTTATCTGTCTCTCTCTATGTCTCTGTCTATCTCCCCTTTATCTGTCTCTCTCTATGTCTCTCTCTATCTCCCCTTTATCTGTCTCTCTCTATGTCTCTGTCTATCTCCCCTGTATCTGTCTCTCTCTATGTCTCTGTCTATCTCCCCTTTATCTGTCTCTCTCTATGTCTCTGTCTATCTCCCTTTTATCTGTCTCTCTCTATGTCTCTGTCTATCTCCTCTTTATCTGTCTCTCTCTATGTCTCTGTCTATCTCCCCTTTATCTGTCTCTCTCTATGTCTCTGTCTATCTCCTCTTTATCTGTCTCTCTCTATGTCTCTGTCTATCTCCCCTGTATCTGTCTCTCTCTATGTCTCTGTCTATCTCCCCTGTATCTGTCTCTGTCTTTATCTCTCTATGTCTCTTTATCTCCCTGTCTCTCTCTATGTCTCTGTCTATCTCCCCTGTATCTGTCTCTGTCTATCTCCCTTTATCTGTCTCTGTCTCTGTCTATCTCCCTTTATCTGTCTCTCTCTATGTCTCTGTCTATCTCCCCCTTTATCTGTCTCTCTCTATGTCTCTGTCTATCTCCCCTTTATCTGTCTCTGTCTATCTATCTCCCTTTATCTGTCTCTCTCTATGTCTCTGTCTATCTCCCCTTTATCTGTCTCTCTCTATGTCTCTGTCTATCTCCCCTGTATCTGTCTCTCTCTATGTCTCTCTGTCTATCTCCCCTGTATCTGTCTCCCTGTATCTCCCCTTTATCTCTCTCTATGTCTCTGTCATCTCCCCTGTATCTGTCTCTCTCTATGTCTCTGTCTATCTCCTCTTTATCTGTCTCTCTCTATGTCTCTGTCTATCTCCCCTGTATCTGTCTCTATCTATCTCCCCTGTATCTGTCTCTCTCTATGTCTCTGTCTATCTCCCCTGTATCTGTCTCTCTCTATGTCTCTGTCTATCTCCTCTTTATCTGTCTCTCTCTATGTCTCTGTCTATCTCTGTCCCTCTATCTGTCTATCTCTGTATCTGTCTCCCTTTATCTGTCTCTGTCCATGTCTCTGTCTATCTCCCCTGTATCTTTATCTCTCTCTCTATGTCTCTGTCTATCTCCCTGTATCTGTCTCTCTCTATGTCTCTGTCTATCTCCCCTGTATCTGTCTCTCTCTATGTCTCTGTCTATCTCCTCTTTATCTGTCTCTCTGTCTATCTCCCCTGTATCTGTCTCTCTCTATGTCTCTGTCTATCTCCCTGTATCTGTCTCTATCTATCTCCCCTGTATCTGTCTCTCTCTATGTCTCTGTCTATCTCTGTATCTGTCTCTGTATATCTTATCTGTCTCTGTCTATCTCCCCTCTATCTGTCTCTGTCTATCTCCCCTGTATCTGTCTCTCTATGTCTCTGTCTATCTCCCCTATCTCCCTGTCTATATCTGTCTCTCTCTATGTCTCTGTCTATCTCCCCTTTATCTGTCTCTCTCTATGTCTCTGTCTATCTCCTCTTTATCTGTCTCTCTCTATGTCTCTGTCTATCTCCCCTTTATCTGTCTCTCTCTATGTCTCTGTCCCCTATCTGTCTCTATATCTTTATCTGTCTCTCTCTATGTCTCTGTCTATCTCTCCCCTGTATCTCTGTATCTCTCTCTATGTCTCTGTCTATCTCCCTGTATCTGTCTCTGTCTATCTCCCCTTTATCTGTCTCTGTCTATCTCCCTGTATCTGTCTATGTCTATCTATCTGTCTCTCTGTCTCTATCCCCTGTATCTGTCTCTCTCTATGTCTCTGTCTATCTCCCCTATCTATCTGTCTCTGTCTATCTCCCCTGTATCTGTATCTGTCTATCTCCCCTGTATCTGTATCTGCCTATCTCCCTGTATCTGTCTATCTCCCCTGTATCTGTCTATCTCTATCCCTGTATCTGTCTATCTCTATGTCTCCCTGTATCTGTCTATCTCCCTGTATCTGTATCTGTCTATCTCCCCTGTATCTGTATCTGTCTATCTCCCCTGTATCTGTCTCTATCTCTATGTCTCTGTCTATCTCCCCTCTATCTGTCTCTCTCTATGTCTCTGTCTATCTCCCCTCTATCTGTCTCTCTCTATGTCTCTGTCTATCTCCCTCTATCTGTCTCTCTCTGTCTCTGTCTATCTCCCTGTATCTGTCTCTCTCTATGTCTCTGTCTATCTCCCCTGTATCTGTCTCTCTCTATGTCTCTGTCTATCTCCCCTGTATCTGTCTCTCTCTATGTCTCTGTCTATCTCCCCTCTATCTGTCTCTCTCTGTCTCTGTCTATCTCCCTGTATCTGTCTCTATGTCTCTGTCTATCTCCCTCTATCTGTCTCTCTCTGTCTATCTCCCCTTTATCTGTCTCTCTCTATGTCTCTGTCTATCTCCCTTTTATCTGTCTCTCTCTATGTCTCTGTCTATCTCCCCTTTATCTGTCTCTGTCTATCTCCACTTTATCTGTCTCTCTCTATGTATCTGTCTATCTCCCCTGTATCTGTCTCTGTCTATCTCCCCTTTATCTGTCTCTCTCTATGTCTCTGTCTATCTCCCCTTTATCTGTGTCTCTCTATGTATCTGTCTATCTCCCCTGTATCTGTCTCTCTCTATCTCCCCTGTATCTGTCTCTCTCTATGTCTCTGTCTATCTCCTCTTTATCTGTCTCTCTCTATGTCTCTGTCTATCTCCCCTTTATCTGTCTCTCTCTATGTCTCTGTCTATCTCCCCTGTATCTGTCTCTCTCTATGTCTCTGTCTATCTCCCCTCTCTCCCTTATCTGTCTCTCTCTATGTCTCTGTCTATCTCCCTGTATCTGTATCTATGTCTCTGTCTATCTCCCCTGTATCTGTCTCTCTCTATGTCTCTGTCTATCTCCCTTTATCTGTCTCTCTCTATGTCTCTGTCTATCTCCTCTTTATCTGTCTCTCTCTATGTCTCTGTCTATCTCCTCTTTATCTGTCTCTCTCTATGTCTCTGTCTATCTCCCCTGTATCTGTCTCTCTCTATGTCTCTGTCTATCTCCCCTGTATCTGTCTCTGTCTATCTCCCCTTTATCTGTCTCTGTCTATCTCCCCTGTATCTGTCTCTATCTATCTCCCCTGTATCTGTCTCTCTCTCTATGTCTCTGTCTATCTCCCCTGTATCTGTCTCTGTCTATCTCCCCTGTATCTGTATCTGTCTATCTCCCCTGTATCTGTATCTGCCTATCTCCCCTGTATCTGTCTATCTCCCCTGTATCTGTCTATCTCCCCTGTATCTGTCTATCTCCCCTGTATCTGTCTATCTCCCCTGTATCTGTATCTGTCTATCTCCCCTGTATCTGTATCTGTCTATCTCCCCTGTATCTGTCTCTCTCTATGTCTCTGTCTATCTCCCCTCTATCTGTCTCTCTCTATGTCTCTGTCTATCTCCCCTCTATCTGTCTCTCTCTATGTCTCTGTCTATCTCCCCTCTATCTGTCTCTCTCTGTCTCTGTCTATCTCCCCTGTATCTGTCTCTCTCTATGTCTCTGTCTATCTCCCCTGTATCTGTCTCTCTCTATGTCTCTGTCTATCTCCCCTGTATCTGTCTCTCTCTATGTCTCTGTCTATCTCCCCTCTATCTGTCTCTCTCTGTCTCTGTCTATCTCCCCTGTATCTGTCTCTATGTCTCTGTCTATCTCCCCTCTATCTGTCTCTCTCTGTCTATCTCCCCTTTATCTGTCTCTCTCTATGTCTCTGTCTATCTCCCTTTTATCTGTCTCTCTCTATGTCTCTGTCTATCTCCCCTTTATATGTCTCTGTCTATCTCCACTTTATCTGTCTCTCTCTATGTATCTGTCTATCTCCCCTGTATCTGTCTCTGTCTATCTCCCCTTTATCTGTCTCTCTCTATGTCTCTGTCTATCTCCCCTTTATCTGTGTCTCTCTATGTATCTGTCTATCTCCCCTGTATCTGTCTCTCTCTATGTCTCTGTCTATCTCCCCTTTATCTGTCTCTGTCTATCTCCCCTGTATCTGTCTCTCTCTATGTCTCTGTCTATCTCCCCTCTATCTGTCTCTCTCTGTCTCTGTCTATCTCCCCTTTATCTGTCTCTCTCTATGTCTCTGTCTATCTCCCCTGTATCTGTCTCTCTCTATGTCTCTGTCTATCTCCCCTTTATCTGTCTCTCTCTATGTCTCTGTCTATCTCCCCTTTATCTGTCTCTCTCTATGTCTCTGTCTATCTCCCCTTTATCTGTCTCTCTCTATGTCTCTGTCTATCTCCCCTGTATCTGTCTCTCTCTATGTCTCTGTCTATCTCCCCTTTATCTGTCTCTCTCTATGTCTCTGTCTATATCCCCTTTATCTGTCTCTCTCCCCTTTATCTGTCTCTCTCTATGTCTCTGTCTATCTCCCCTGTATCTGTCTCTCTCTATGTCTCTGTCTATCTCCCCTTTATCTGTCTCTCTCTATGTCTCTGTTTATCTCCCCTTTATCTGTCTCTCTATATGTCTCTGTCGATCTCAACCTCTCCCTTTTTCTCAGATTCTGTCTATCTCATTTCTCCTCCTCCACATTCTCTCCCTCTCTCTCTCCTTCTCTCTACCCCTCTCTCTCTCTCTCTCTCTCTCTGTCAAATGACTGACCCTCTTAATCTTCGCTCTTCTACTGACCTGGCTGTGCTGCCTCACTGCACCACCAAAAATCCAGGACAAAATGACAAAGCAAAAAAACATATCTCTGTCCTCCAAGTTCACTCATTATGGAAGGAAACATGGTGGAGGTTGAGACAGTTTGACAAAGTTTGGTAATGAATGGTGTGGCTGTTGAACAAGTTGAGGAGACTAAATGACTTGGTGTTACCTTGTATTGTAAACTGTCATGGTCAAAACATATAGATTCAATGGTTGTAAAGATGGGGACAGGTCTGAGGACTCCACAAAGCAAGTCCTGCAGGCTCTAGTTTTATCTTATCAAGATTATTGTCCAGTCATATGGTCCAGTGCTGCAAAGAAGGACCTAGTTAATCTGCAGCTGGCCCAGAACAGAGTGGCACGTCTGACACTGAGACGCCACTGTAATCAGAGGGCTAATATCAATACTATGCATACCAGTCTCTCTTGGCTAAGAGTTGAGGAGAGACTGACTGCATCACTTCTTCTTTTTATAAAAAACAGTAATGTGTTGGAAATTCCAAATGGTTTGCTTAGTCAACTTACACACAGCACTGACACACACATTTACCCCACCAGGCATGCGACCAGGGGTCTTTTCACAGTCCCCAGGTCCAGAACAAGTCATGATGGCATGGAACTCCCTTCCATCTCATATTGCGCAAGTGAACAGCAAACCTGGTTTAAAAAAACAGATAAAGCAACACCTCACGGCACAACGCCTCTTTAAATTCATATGAATTGTAAAGTATTTTGTCATGTATTTTCGTTATGTGTCGGACCCCAGTAAGACTAGCTGTCGTCGTGGCCGTTGGCTAATGGGGACCTTAATAAAATAAAACATCTAGCAGGGTGACAGCAGCAATGTTGCATGTAAACAGCCCAGGGTGACCACAAAGCCATGAAGTCAGTCCCATGAATACACACATACTGTACAATCACACTCCTGAAACTAGAGGTACAATGTACACCTTTAGAGGTATAATGTACACATAGGTCAAATGTACACAACTTGAGGTACAATGTGCACAATTAGAGGTATAATGTACACAATTAGAGGTATAATGTACACAATTAGAGGTATAATGTACACAACTAGAGGTATAATGTACGCAATTAGAGGTATAATGTACACAATTAGAGGTATAATGTACGCAATTAGAGGTATAATGTACACAATTAGAGGTATAATGTACGCAATTAGAGGTATAATGTACACAATTAGAGGAATAATGTACACAATTAGAGGAATAATGTACACAATTAGAGGAATAATGTACACAATTAGAGGTATAATGTACACAACTAGAGGAATAATGTACACAATTAGAGGAATAATGTACACAATTAGAGGAATAATGTACACAATTAGAGGAATAATGTACACAATTAGAGGTATAATGTACACAACTAGAGGAATAATGTACACAATTAGAGGAATAATGTACACAATTAGAGGAATAATGTACACAATTAGAGGTATAATGTACACAATTAGAGGTATAATGTACACAACTAGAGGTATAATGTACGCAATTAGAGGAATAATGTACACAATTAGAGGTATAATGTACACAATTAGAGGAATAATGTACACAATTAGAGGTATAATGTACGCAGAGGTTAAATGTACACAACTTGAGGTACAATGTACACAATTAGAGGTATAATGTACACAGAGGTTAAATGTACACAACTTGAGGTACAATGTACACAATTAGAGGTATAATGTACACAATTAGAGGTATAATGTACGTAATTAGAGGTATAATGTACACAATTAGAGGTATAATGTACACAATTAGAGGTATAATGTACACAATTAGAGGTATAATGTACGCAATTAGAGGTATAATGTACACAGAGGTTAAATGTACACAACTTGAGGTACAATGTACACAACTTGAGGTACAATGTACACAATTAGAGGTATAATGTCCACAATTAGAGGTAGATTGTACACAATTAGAGGTATAATGTACACAGAGGTTAAATATACACAACTTGAGGTACAATGTACATAACTTGAGGTACAATGTACACAATTAGAGGTATAATGTACACAATTAGAGGTATAATGTACACAATTAGAGGAATAATGTACACAATTAGAGGTATAATGTACGCAATTAGAGGTATAATGTACACAATTAGAGGTATAATGTACACAATTAGAGGTAAAATGTACACAACTAGAGGTATAATGTACACAATTAGAGGTATAATGTACACAATTAGAGGAATAATGTACACAATTAGAGGTATAATGTACACAATTAGAGGTATAATGTACACAATTAGAGGTATAATGTACACAGGATACCACTGCCACCGGCATAACCCTAAAACAGACAGACAGAAAATCTCCCAAATGGCTCTCTGTTGATTAGCCATGCTAATGAACTAAATCTGTTTCCCATACAACAGGCCTGTCAGAGGGGAGAGGAGAGGCTGCAACACGAACCGAAAAACCACACAAAAGCCTTATTACTGACTAAATACTAAAACTTTAGGGGGACGGCGCCTCTGACATGACAAGCACTCGCACAGAAGAGATGGAGGGAAGAAGTGGAACAGCACGGTGTGGAGACTACGGCAGTTTGCGCTAGCTGAAATATCTCTGTTAATAAGGATCTCTATCCAGCTCCTGTTAGTGCAACCTCTGAGACCTGGCTCTTTATGCCGTGCTCGTGTTTCTGGGCTGTGGACTGGAGGGGTGGAATGGGATGTAAGTGGAGGTCCACACTGGTGGAATATGATTCACAGTGTTTGTTTTTGAGTAACAGTAACAGCTTATTAGGTGGGGTTTTTAATGTCTGTTAAATGTTTGTAAGAAATGTAAGCGTATTAAGTGATAAGGAAACATGTAGGAAGTTAAGAGATTTGGTTTTGGCAGTTTTGGCTAACTCACTACTCGATAAGTGACTTGTCTTTTAATTTTCCTTTCCGGGCAAGGTTCAGAGTGGAAGTTAACCTCAGGTATCTGTTAGCACATGAAGATCAATGAGTTGAACAATTTTAAATCACAACGATTCTCCCTATCTCGCTATTTCTGTCCATCCTCACATCATTTCCCCAACCTGCCACCCTCCAGTCATTTCCCCAACCTGCCACTTCCAGTCATTTGCCCAACCTGCCACCCTCCAGTCATTTGCCCAACCTGCCACCCTCCAGTCATTTCCCCAACCTGCCACTTCCAGTCATTTGCCCAACCTGCCACCCTCCAGTCATTTGCCCAACCTGCCACCCTCCAGTCATTTGCCCAACCTGCCACCCTCCAGTCATTTCCCCAACCTGCCACTTCCAGTCATTTGCCCAACCTGCCACCCTCCAGTCATTTGCCCAACCTGCCACCCTCCAGTCATTTGCCCAACCTGCCACCCTCCAGTCATTTGCCCAACCTGCCACCCTCCAGTCATTTCCCCAACCTGCCACCCTCCAGTCATTTCCCCAACCTGCCACCCTCCAGTCATTTCCCCAACCTGCCACCCCCCAGTCATTTCTCCAACCTGCCACCCTCCAGTCATTTCCCCAACCTGCCACCCTCCAGTCATTTGCCCAACCTGCCACCCTCCAGTCATTTGCCCAACCTGCCACCCTCCAGTCATTTGCCCAATCTATCCTCTGGTCAAACAGACTGCAACCACAGCCAGTGCTCCACCAACCCATCTCTTCAAGCAGTCTACTCAGGTACTCATATCCAATTCTGGAGACAAATTACGCTTCGCTTTCTGATGGGAAGCCCAAGTGAAAGAGGAGAGAGCTGAAACTTCTCCTCTAATGGTTTGACTGCGACACATGGACTCCCGTGGACTGAGGGAGCTTGCAGCTCAGTTAGAGAAGAGGCTGTCACCGGGCCCCCAGCCCCCCAGCCCTCAGTCCACGGGCCCCCAGCCCATGGGCGCTTCACTTCAGATCGTCTGCATCCTAATTCATTTTTCTACAGTTACAGTGTCCTCTCCCCTTTCTGGATGTGTTCAAGGGCTTGTTGGGAGGTGGTTAACACATTTCCAGTTCTCTGGTAGGAGGTTTGGCTTTCTTGTCGTCTGAAGATGAAACTGTGATACGGACTCTTGCCCCCTCAGAGCCTTGCCCACTTTGGAGCCTTTGCTCCAAACATCGCTAGAATAAAATTCAAACCCTGAAATATACTGTGGCAAGATATTGAATAAAAAGTTAAAATGTAGATACAGGTATAATTTTTGTGGAAATGAAACAAACTATGTGATATCATATTTCCATATTAAAACCAGTGCTGCTGCTGGTCTAGACTGTAAGCTACTGGTTCCTGTACTGTAGAATACCTTACCTCTGACGCTCCATCATTTCATTTAGACAAGTGTTCTTAAAGTCCACTAAGCAGCGCTGTAAGAGCAGCGCTGTGAGAGCTACGCTATGGAAACGGCAATGGGCCTCGGAAAGTTGAACCTAAACATCTGCTTTGAATCTGTTTAGAAACAAGCCCTTTTCATTCATCTGTCTCACTCGTCCCCTGCATGTCAAATAGGGTGAGTATGGGGAGAGAGGGAGAGAAAGAGGGGAATAGAGAGTCAGAGACAAGCTGCTCTTGTCCTTTTATAAAGGAATTAACTAGCCCAAACCTTAAAACATATGAGACACTCTTTTCAGAACTGTGAATACAGGCATAGAGCCTAACCTGATCATTCAACCCTGAATGCCAAGTCTCTGACATTTCTACGAACCCTCTCTAATATTAAATGAGATACAGTATACCTGTAGTGGCATATCTGTAAGACATGCCAGATCCAATCCACACAGTTATCTGAGATGCAGTACAGAAACCACATCAGTGGCAATACAGAAACAAAATAACAACCGAAATTCATTCACGATACATCAACTATGGTCAAAGCTTATAGAGTTCAGGCTGGTCATGCCTCTGAAATTAACGAGGAGCAATCCAACATGGATAAACCTGAGAGCGATTCAAACACAGATGCTGAGAACTCAGCAGAAATCACACGTTCAATAAATAAATCATTAAGTAAATGAGTGAATGAATAAAGGAATGAATGAATGAATGAAGAAGCAGAAAGGAGAGTGGAAACAAAGGGAGTTGATGACGTCTCCTCATGGCACACAAGCAGTCCGCTGCACCACGACCACGACATGACACAAACACACTCAGCATCCATCCTCATCATCATCAACACATGCATTCACAGACAAACAAAACCCAGCATCAGCATAGACTACACATGCATAACTAGAGAGACTGACAATAAACTGCATTGGTGGCTTCAGATTTATACATTACACAACATATTTCAATTAGCCTACTCACTTTTTGAGAAATTTGTCTGAAAATATTCATTCAAATGTAAAATGTTCATGGCCAAAAAAACATAATAGCACACTAATAAGCAGTGTAATGTCAGCCCCCACATATAAAATTAATAAATATTTTAGAATAACTTAAGAACTTACAAGATTTCATCGTTCTGGAACTCCAGGACCCCGTGGGTATCTTCGAAATCCTCTCCTCCTCCACGTGCCGTGCCCTCCACGGTCTTGTAGGGCACCATGACAACCCCACGTGACCCTGACGTACGCAGCACCTTCACCTCCATGGTGCCCACACTCTCACTCACATGTGCCACCGGCTCCTCGAACGTGAAGATGCCGGCGTGGTCGTCGTCAAAGATGGTCACGGTTGCCGTGGCAGGCAGGCCGAGACAGGCCACCGCCTCCACGTGATTGGTCTCTGGGTTCTCTACCTCCTCTCCCTCTGCCAGCAGCACTTTGACGTTGCTCAGGTGGATCAGGAAGTTCTCATCCTCCTCAAAGATGTCATCATCAATGATGCCCACACGGATCTCCTTCTGGGTCTCGCCGGGCTTGAACACCACCACCCCCTCGGTGAACTCGTAGTCCGAGCCCGCGTTGGCTGATCCATCCTCCGTACGGAACTCCACCGACACTGTCTTGGTCAGGTCACCGCCTCGCCGCAGCACGTTAACTGCCACTGTGCCGCAGTTCTCCAGGCACTGGTAGGAGCCGGGGTCAAAGTATATCTTGGAAATGGGGTCGTTATCTGCCACATCAGAGCGAACCTCGTGCAAGCTGACGGCCTTGCGGGCCTGGTCGGCCGCATGCTTCTTCAGGATGTTCCCAGCGCCGGTCATGAGCCTGGTGGCCTGGCAGCGGTAGAAGGCCCTGCTCTTCTGCTGCGAACTCAACACCTGGTAGTTGGCCAGTTCAATCAGCTGCTCCACCTCCTTATCTGGGTGCTTCTGCTTCAGCTCTTTGAGGATCTTGGCCATGTCGCGCCGGGTCTCCTCCTCATCCAGGTCCTTCACGTTCAGGTCCAGCCCCAGAGGCCCGTCCAGGAAGTCTCCCGCGTGAGAGTTGAGCATCTTTCCGTCCATCTCAATGTCGACTTTGGACGGGAGCGGGCGGTCACCCTCGGTTTCAATAATCATGCCCCGCTGCTTGCCGGTACGGTAGCGCTTGTAGACGTACTTGTAGAAGAGGAGGCGTCGGTCAGCGACCCAGGCGAACAACACGCAGATGGGGAAGAAGAAGAGGGTGAGCAGGCCCTCCCATACCTGCACTATGCCGGGGGAGATGACAGCCAGGATCAGGTAGAGCCAGATGTAGGCGAAGATGCTCCAGGTGGCTGTGACGAAGAAGACGCGCAGGTGCTTGACCTTACGGACCTCCCCGTCGGGCACCACCCACACACAGATGCCGATGATGACAAACATGTTGAAGGCGGCGCTGCCCACGATGGTGCTTGGACCCAAGGTTCCTGCATCAAAACCGTGGCCGCAAACCTCAATGACGGACAGTAGGATCTCAGGGGCACTCGAACCCAGGGCCATGAGCGTGAGATTGGACACTGTCTCATTCCAGATCCGCACGGTGGTGGTGGTGGTCTCTCCGTTGGGTCTCTTGATGGTGATCTCTTTCTCCTGAGAGGTGATGACCTCGATGGACGCCATGAAACGGTCAGCGATGATGGACACTCCAAGGAACATGTACACCAGGGCCACGAAATAGACTGTCGCCCGTGCCACTTTGTCCCCGAACGAGGGATTCTGAGGTTCCCAGATAGGCAGAATCACCCCTTTTTCGCATGCTGTGCCTGCTGTGGTACACACAGTAACGTTGTCGCTGGCAGTTGGAGACACAAACTGATCCAAGTCCACGTCCGAGGACATAGCTGTCACATGTTGGAATTTGAGAAACATGATTGCTACGACAACCACAAGCCGAAGGCCAAGGGAAAGCATGGGGGAGAGCTGAAAGTGTCCCATGATTCTGGAGTGGTGAGCTTCCTCTGCTTCCTAAACCTGCAAGGGGGGGGGGGGTGATTACAGGGTTGGAATTACTGGAAATGTAACACAACTTACTCTCACTGTAATAATAGTGTAATAACAATATGTAGTAATTCACATGGATTATAATATAATATAACCATGGGGCTCCCGAGTGGCGCAGCGGTCTAAGGCACTGCATCTCAGTACTAGAGGCATCACTACAGACACCCTGGTTCAATTCCAGGCTGTATCACAACCAGTTGTGATTGGGAGTCCCATAGGGTGGCGCACAATTAGCCCAGCATCTTCCAGGTTTGGCCTGTGTAGGCCGTCATTGTAAATAAGAATTTGTTCTTAACTGACTTACCTAGTTAAAAAAAGTTTCAATAAATTGTTTAATTAAATAAACATTTCATATCAATTATTCCCCTGGTGAGTGGCTGCAATGCCTATAATAGTACCATAGGGTTTGGCACTTGATTGGTTGGAAAGGAGGTAGCAGAAGATACATTTTAACTGATGTCTGCAGGGATAATAATAATAATACTAATACATTTTCACATATTTCATATGCTTGGTAGTTGGTACTGTGGTGAACATTACGCAGATATGTCACGTGCATAGCATTTTATGAACATTTAGCATCCAGAATATTTTACAAGGCTCTATAATCACCAGCAATAGGTGACAATATCAAGTTATTCATTCTCCTTATAGCAGGAGATAAAGCATGAATAGGTTTAAGACTAGTAAAGAGTAGGGACGGTTCCCCGACCTTTGAAATAAGAGGGGAAGAGAGGAGACCTTGAGCGTGTATAGCCTGCTATGCGCCGAGATACCGCGGGTACAGAAAGCATCCAGTGCAGCCGGAGGGAAGCGACACTAACCGTGCTGGACTACTCACCTTCAATGTAGTCAGAAAGGAAGCAGACGCGCAAACATCTAGGAAAGATTATATTGGACTAATTGACCATAGCACTTAAATGTACACCATATTTTCCCAGGGAAAATTGTGGTGAATTATATTGGAATTATAGCGATTCATTGTTTAATATCAGTTTATAATAAAATGAACTTGAATATGAAATCAATAAGACAGCAGGCTACTTATGATAACTAATAATGTAGGTCTGGTATATCAGTCTAGTAAACTATGCTAATTATAGAAAGAAATGTTGGAGGCATGGTCACGGCAGTAGCCTATACAATTTGGTGCCGCCTTTAGAGCATCCTTACCAGTTTGGAAGCATACAATTCTAGCCAGATTTACTATAGGAAGGTTACATGTATGGACTGTTGTGTGATTTCTATTGTTTTCGACGGTGTCATCAGTTGATGTATTAATGACTAGGTTTACAGAACATGCTCATTCAATATAAACCTCCAATTCCCTAATCCATAGTTGGAATCCGCATATTGGAAATCCAATGCGAAGGCACAACCTGCACAAATAACCCGCATAGGGCGACGTGAATGCTTTTGGCGCAATGAATAACTCCGGAGTAGCGCAAATATACCGCGTGTAGGATAGCCTAGGCATGCTATTGCCGACATGGATCAATGTATGCGGGTTTAGGCACGTTGTACACAACTTCCAAGTGCATATTTGGAAACATGGGCAAACGACCAGGTCTTGCTGTGGCAGGAAGGCAAGCAAGGAAGCGCAAGAATGAAACCCAATTCCTACATATTGAGACATTCTCAAAAGCTAAAATAGACTCCATATAAATCTCCAAGGCTTTACCATTTTAATCTCAGACAGAATGGTCGACTAATCCCAGTAGATCCGTATAACATATAATAACCTGTACAGAATTTAAGATAGCTAAAACATGCGTCCACACTGTATCTCACAGCTCTATCGAGTGGACTAAACTTGCTGTAACTAGATTGTGCCAGAAAAATACACAATTTGTTATATGTTAATGAAAACAATATAAGCAGAATCATACCTTTCACAATATAATGGTAAGATCCACAGGCAGAAGTCAGCAATAGTAGTTGTAGTAGCCTAGACGTGGTATTACAGCTCACATTCGTGCTGGGTTTTATACGAAATCAAGGCGAGATACCCCGGTGAAGAAAAAACGAGTTAAAGATTCCCATGCACTCGCAGTTTTTCACGACCTGTATGAGATGAACAGATAACTGATGTTTTATCAGTAAATCTGCATATCGGAGAACTAAAAGGTGCGCTGAGAGTTCTTCCTCATTATTTCCCCCCCCTCTCTCTCTCTCTCTCTCTCGCTTTCACTCGCCTTCTCTCACTCAACCTCTTTCCTATCCTATTCGATGTGTGGACAGCCACAGAGCTCCATGCACAGAGACCGAGTCCAAAGTGCGTTTAGAACGCGGATAACTCCCGGAATACACTTTTTTTCCCAAAGCTCTACCGCTCGGGGATCATTCTATCCACATCGATTTCAGAAAGAGCAAAGGGAAACGACTCTAAAAATGCGGCCCGCTGCCAACCCGCCTATCAACACCAAGACCCTCCCATTGCTCCACTTTAAATACTTGGGGTAACGTTATATACATTGTAATTAGGCCTACATTTCAATAAACTTGGTAATTGCAGTACAATGTACTACATCATGCTACTTGTATGATTTCCCTTATTTTTTTGAATAATGAGGGTTGCTTTGAGATGGGGTCAGTCTTGTCATGGTCGGTTCTTTTTTTCCTCAAGTAACCTTCTGTCTTATGTAACCATACCAAACGTAACAAATCATACTAATTTGATTGTCCCAGATTTACATGTACTATGTTGGCATCTTTAGTTTATGAGACCAGGCTGTAACTTTGCTCTCTGTTTCTGCCCATTATCACCTGTCAGACTGCCGATATTTGAAGGAGTAGCTGTAGATCGGGGTGGGTAACATTGATGGGGGTGGGGGTCACAAAACATCTAAACTCATCATGAGGGGCTGCAGTTGCTCAGGGGTCTGTATACCCATATACACCCCTCCACCACATTGCAAGCAAAACATTTTAGTAACCCCCCTCTTATTTTTACATTTGAGAGTTAATTTTGTGCAGTTCTACACATTTTGCCATGGGGTGTAGAGAATAGGTTGCTGTTTTAAAGTAATCTAGTTACAGTTCTACACATTTTGCCATGGGGTGTAGAGAATAGGTTGCTGTTTTAAAGTCCTTCAAAATTAATACATTTCCTTCAATTCTACACGTTTTGCCCTTAGGGGGTACAGATGACAGCCATCATCAAAAACAATGGAGAAAATTTATCCCATAACATTTTAACATGGAAAAGCTGTTCCAACATTCAGCCAACAGTAGCAGCCAATGTGTGCTGTTCAATGTAGGCCGACATTCCAGAAGACTTTTTGAAAAATAAAATGCATGGCTTGACATCAACCTGTTTATCCACATGTCCTTCAAATCAAATGAGATCATATTTTATTTGTCACATGCACCAAATACAACAAGTGTACTTTATGGTGAAATGCTTACTTACAAGCCCTTAACCAACAATGCAGTTCAAGAAGAATAAAATGTTTACCAAGTAGACTAAAACAAAAAGTACTAATAAAAGTAACACAATAAGAATAACAATAACGAGGCTATATACAGGGGGCGCCGGTACCGAGTCAGTGTGCAGGGGTACAGGCTAGTTTAGGTCATCTGTACATGTAGGTGGGGGAGAAGGGACTATGTATAGGTAACAAACAAACAGTGAGTGTACAAAAGGGAGGAGGGGGTCAATGCAAATTGTCCGGTGGCGATTTTATGAATTGTTCAGCAGCCTAAAAAAAGCTGGTAGAAGCTGGTAAAAGCTGTTGAGGAGCCTTTTGGTCCGAGACTTGGTGCTCTGGTACCGTTTGCCGTGCGGTAGCAGAGAAAACAGTCTATAACTTGGGTGACTGGAATCTCTGACAATTTTATGGGCTTTCCTCTGAAAGCACCGCCTATTATATAGGTCCTGGATGGCAGAAAGCTTGGCCCCAGTGATGTACTGAGCCGTTTGCACTACCCTCTGTGGTCAGATGCTGAGCAGTTGTCAAACCAGGCAGTGATGCAACCGGTCAGGATGCTCTCGATGGTGCAACTGTAGAACCTTTTGAGGATCTGGGGACCCATGCCAAATCTTTTCAGTCTCCTGAGGGGGAATAGGTTTTGCCGTGCCCTCTTCACGACTGTCTTGGTATGTTTGGACCATGATAGTTAATTGGTGATGTGGACACCAGATCCATATATGGCGATGGTCTATTTGCATATAGGCCTATTGCAGCTCTGATTGGTTATGGTGCGCTGGTCAGTGTAGAGTACGGGCCAGTGTAGAGTCATGCCATTCAATGCAATAGAATCCTACTCTGTGTTCTGCCGACAACAACATCTCTTGCACAGTTAGTTTTGCATACCAAGTCTTGCATAGCTCGTTTTGTTTCGGTATGTTTCGGTATGCATTGAAAGTGGCTAATATTGAATTGATTCGATCACAATTGCCACAGTAAATGGAAACTTTGATAGTGTTAACTAACTGGAACAAGGTGTGTGAAGTTCAATGTCGTGCTTCTCTCAGTGGGCTGATACTGTATTTCTTCTGCGGGACAGTCCAGAGGAAGCTGTGCAGCAGTCTCGGGGCTACTGCGCACGGTGTGCATGCACGCAGCTTAGAGGGAACATTGTCTATACAGTACACGATTTTAGTTTTTGTTGTCCTAGGCTACCTGGCTAAAATGTTTGCTCAATAACCTAACTTCCATTCACAGGAAACGTTAGCTAGTTAACATTAGTCTTCTACATCTAAATACAACTTCCATTCTCTCAGGCCAGGGGCACAATGTATGAATTTATGGTTGAATCAGAATCTCCATTATAATCATTGGCCAGTATGGAGAATTAAGTAAAACCACAAGTCCCAAATCCCTATCTCCATCCATGGCAATATTTAGGAAATCGCTAGCTAGCCACCGGAGATCAACCACACAACGAGATGCAACAATTCCATTTTTTTTCTGTCAATGAGATTTGGCTTCTGATGTGACACCTTTTTTTGATGTGCCAGGAACATTCACAGCTGAACTCACTCGGTTTAGCTAAATGCTGATTGCCTGTTATTTTATACTACTACTGCAGAGACAGCCTGCAGAGTTCTGTCATACTATCCAGGGCTGTGCCAAAACAATTCAAGCTTCTACTTCTAAAACGCCACCTTTCCAAAAACAAGTCTCTCACCGGTCCCCCAGCTGTGCCCTGGACACCATATGTGAATTGATTGCCCCCCATATATATTCAGAGCTCGTATTGTTAGGTCACCTAAACTGGAACATGCTTAACACCCCAGCCATCCTACAATCTAAGCTAGATTCTTTCAATCTCACACAAATTATCAATGAACCTACTAGGTACAACCCCAAACTGTCAGGACCCGGTTACAAACCCGGGTCTCCGGAGTGAGAAACAGTCACTAAACCAACTGAGCCACGAATAGTCAACAGAACCCAGAAGATGAGGCAGACACAGCAGTACTTGAGACGGTGTATTTAATGAAGTAAAAAGTGAAGTTCTTCAGGAAAACATGTAACTCCACAACCTCAAAAGGAATTCCACAAGAACAAAGGTAATCCTCCAAGACAAAAAAAGTAAATCCACAAGGTGGAAGGTAAAGCACAAAAAGCCTCAAAAGATACTCAAAAACAAACAAACAAGAACAAAAAACAGAATTCCACAAGAGAGTCCACCGGGATCAACAAGAGTTCACAGAGTACTAGGGCTGGGTGCTAACATACAAACACAGAGCAAAGAACTGAGTAAAACAAAGGGTTTAAATACAATCAGGGGAAACGAGGCACAGGTGCAAATAATAATGGGGATCAAGGGAAAACAAAAGGTCAAAAGGCACAATGGGGGCATCTAGTGACCAAACGGACCGGAACAACCCTGGCCAAATCCTGACACAAACCTGTAAACACGGGCACCCTCATAGATATCATCCTGACCAACATGCTCTCTAAATACACCTCTGCTGTCTTCAACCAGGGTCTGCGGTCAAACAACCACCCCTCATCACTGTCAAATTCTCCCTAAAACACTTCAGCGAGCAGGCTTTTCTAATCGACCTGGCCTGGGTATCCTGGAAGGATATTGA
Source organism: Oncorhynchus gorbuscha (assembly GCF_021184085.1). Taxonomy (NCBI): domain Eukaryota; kingdom Metazoa; phylum Chordata; class Actinopteri; order Salmoniformes; family Salmonidae; genus Oncorhynchus; species Oncorhynchus gorbuscha. The sequence continues at coordinate 7,941,255 of NC_060180.1, read as the reverse complement.
CCTCATTCCGTCAGTAGAGGATGCCTGGATATTCTTTAGAAGTGCTTTCCTCGCCATCTTAAATGAGCATGGCCCATTCAAAAAATGTAGAACCAGGAACAGATATAGCCCTTGGTTCACTCCAGAGCTGACTGCCCTTGACCAGCACAAAAACATCCTGTGACATACTGCACTAGCATTGAATAGCCCCCGCTATGCAACTTTTTAGGGAAGTTAGGAACCAATAGACACAGGCAGTAAGGAAAGCAAAGGCTAGCTTTTTCAAACATACATTTGTATCCTGTAGCACAAACTCCCAAAAGTTATGGGACACTAAAGTCCATGGAGAATAAGAGCACCTCCTCCAGCTGCCCACTGCACTGAGGCTAGGAAACACTGTCACCACCAATAAATCCACGATAATGGAGTATTTCAATAAGCATTTTTCTACGGCTGGCTATGCTTTCCACCTGACTACCACTACCCCGGTCAACAGCCCTGCACCCCCCACAACAACTTGCCGAAACCTCCCCCATTTCTCCTTCACCCAAATCCAGATAGCTGATGTTCTGAAAGAGTTTAAAAATCTGGACCCCTACAAATCAGCTGGGCTAGACAAACTGGACCTTCTCTTTCTAAAATTATCCGCCGTAATTGAAGCAACCCCTATTATTAGTCTGTTCAATCTCTTTTTCGTATTGTCTGAGATCCCCAAAGATTGTAAAGCTGCCGCGGTCATCCCCCTCTTTAAAGGGGGAGACACTCTAGACCTAAACTGTTACAGACTCTATTCTACCCTGCCTTTCTAAGGTCTTCAAAAGCCAAGTTAACAAACAGATCACCGACCATTTCGAATCCCACCGTACCATCTCCGCTATGCAATCTGGTTTCCGAGCTGGTCATTGGTGCACCTCAGCCACGCTCAAGGTCCTAAACGATATCATAACCGCCATCGATAAAAGACAATATTTTGCAGCCGTATTCATCGACCTGGCCAAGACTTTTGACTCTGTCAATCACCACATTCTTATCGGCAGACTTAACAGCCTTAGTTTCTCTAACGACTGCCTCTACGACTGCCTCTACTATTTCTCAGATAAAGTCCAGTGTGTCAAATCAGAGGGCCTGTTGTACGGACATCTGGCAGTCTCTATGGCGGTGTCACAGGGTTCAATTCTCGGGCCGAAACTCTTTTCACTGTATACATCAATGGTGTCACTCTTGCTGCTGGTGATTCTCTCATCCACCTCCACACAGACAACACCATTCTGTATACCTCTAGCCCTTCTTTGGACACTGTGTTAACTAACCTCCAGATGAGCTTCAATGCCATACAACTCTCCTTCCATGGCCAAATGCTCGCTGGCTTCCCTTGCATTCAATGCTACTAAATACCATTCTCTTTTTGACCAGACAACATCAGATAGATGGGTTACATATACTGAGACAGAGGGGTGCTGTTTCATTTGCTGGGATCCTTTTCCGCTAATACGCATTCAGCCTCTTTCGAATTTGTCACGACTTCCACTGAAGGTGTTTCCTCTCCCTGTTTGGGCGGTGCTCGGCGCTCGTCATCACCGGTCTACTAGCTGCCACCGATCCTTTTTCCTTTTCACTTGGTTATGTCTGTCTTGTGTTTTACTTGTGTTCTTTTTGGGTAATTAGGGGGGGTATTTAAATCTCGCCATTTCCTCTGGATTTTGTGCGGGATTGTTTAGTTTGCTGTCATTTAGTTTTGGGTTGCGTTTTTGGGGTTCTGTTGAACAGGTGGGTTTTTCCCCGGATGGTGTCTGGGTGGTTTGAGGCTACTGTTGTAGTCCTATTTTTCCTGTTCTTTGGACTTGTTTATTAAACTCCCTTTTCGAAACTTGCTTTCTCCTGCGCCTCCACATCTCCTTTGGGAGATATCTGACAGAATTGAAGGAAGTTTATGAAACACAGAGAGACAACATATATGTTAATTTTTTAAAATGGGGGGTGTGCGGGCGACTGGGTTCCCTTGGCATCGTATACGTATACGTATATATTACGTATTTATGTATGTATATACGTATATATACGTATATAAACGTATATATGATTATTATTATTTATATTATTATTGTTTTTGCTCAATCTGATTAGGTGGGCTTGGCTCCCCAGTGGGTGGCTCCTGAGTGAGATTTAATGGCAGATGTGTCAGTATGAAAAATGTGGATGACTTGCGCTAAATAGAGCGATTTATCATAATAATTTTGAATGCGCTGTGTTCCAATGTCTCCTTATATGGCTGTGAATGCGCAAGGAATGAGCCTACACTTTCTGCCGTTTTCCCAAGGTGTCTGCAGCATTGTGACGTATTGTAGGCATATCATTGGAAAATTGACCATAAGAGACTACAGTTACCAGGTGTCCGCTCGGTGTCCTCCGTCAAAACTGTTGCGTAATCTCCAGGTGCGTGCATTTTTCCATTTTGTTCAGAGGAGAAACCAAACTGCCACGAGTGATTTATTATCGAATAGATATGTGAAAAACACCTTGAGGATTGATTCTAAACAACGTTTGCCATGTTTCTGTCGATATTATGGAGTTCATTTGGAAAAAAGTTCGCCGTTGTAATGACTGAATTTTCTCTTTTTTTTCTTAGCCAAACGTGATGAACAAAACGGAGCGATTTCTCCTACACAAATAATATTTTTGGAAAAACTGAACATTTGCTATCTAACTGAGAGTCTCCTCATTGAAAACATCCGAATTTCTTCAAAGGTAAATTATTTTATTTGAATGCTTTTCTTGTTTTTGTGAAAATGTTGCCTGCTGAATGCTAGGCTTAATGCTATGCTAGCTATCAATACTCTTACACAAATGCTTGTGTAGCTATGGTTGAAAAGCATTTTTTGAAAATCTGAGATGACAGTGTTGCTAACAAAAGGCTAAGCTTGTGAGCCAATATATTTATTTCATTTCATTTGCGATTTTCATGAATAGTTAACGTTGTGTTATGGTAATGAGCTTGAGGCTATAATTACGCTCCCGGATACGGGATTGCTCGTCGCAACAGGTTAAGAGTGTTGGTTATCCCACCCCATAATGGCTTTTGCCAGAGGGAGAAAGTGATGTGTGTTGACTATGCCATAATGTGGTTCTATTTGATGATTGGGTTGTTGTGTTGAGCTAAGTCTGAACATGCAAATTAAGCAGTGTACTGTAAATCACATCATGGACTAGGACCAATTACTCACCACTGACACATCTACTCACCTGAACTACTGTACCACAATTAAGGCCATAGTTTAAATATAAACGGACTCTTTTGGTGTATCGGTGGCAAAAATAGCAAGGAGCATCAATAAAGGGATGTAGAAAAAAAGAGTGTCACCACTGTGACAGGCAACAGCTGCACATGCTCTGGTCAGGTGCAACGTGTCCTATTTAAATCCAACCTTTGTTTGTTATGAACACAAAGCGTGGACAGTATCCTCCTCAGAACAGCCAGAGAACGTTCTGCATGACATCCTTCAGCCACAACAAAGGTGGTGACATTTACAAACTAATCGCTGCAGACATGTCCAGATTAGGCTTTGGGTCCAACTCTCCGCACAGGGGTCATCACAGGGGTCATCACGGCTGCCGTTGTGATATTCAGAGGTTGGAAGGAAAAATGAAACATTTTAGTCAAATTCTCGAAGTAAGTCTAAGCAAAGTCTACTGTATATGCAATGTATTGGCCCTCACAGATTTTCAGCTAAATCTCTCTGCTTGGTTGAAGACACCTGGGGCATGTCAGACAGATTATAAAGTCCATCAGAATGTATTTTCATTGGAAGGCAGATGGTTTAGTTATTTTCCAAGGACTACACCTCACTATGGATGCGCTGGAGGCTGAGAGAGGAACACCATAAAGCTGTCAGACTGAGATCTCCTACATTTTCATTCCCAGAGTCCCACTAAGGCAAAGCTCTTATACTGAGGAATGGGCTGGTGTATACAGTCTGCTACGTGTACCTGCTGACAGAGGTTAGATGCACCCAGATTTGAGCATACATTCCACATTGTGAGTCCGAGGTTGTGTTGCTTTTAGAGCCCAAAGGCCTCTATGCAGAGATTGTCAATCATAATATGTTTGTGTCAGACACAAGGAAGGATGAAGAATGGGGATGTGATGCACTCAGAGATGCAACCAGTTGAGCGTTTCTGAATAAAGGAATTCATCTTTGTATGTGATTGTATGACATAGACTGACCAGATGAATCTAGCTGAACGCTACAATCCCTTATTGTCACTTGTTAAATCCCCTTCAATCAGTGTAGATTAAGTGGAGGAGACAGGTTAAATAATGATTATTAAACCTTGAAACAATTGAGACAAGGATTGTGTTTGTGTGCCATTCTGAAGGTGAATGGGCAAGACACAATATTTACAGTAAGTGTCTTTGAATGGGGTATGGTAGTAGGTGCCAGGCACACTGGTTTGAATGTGTCAAGAACTGCAACACTGCTGGGTTTTTCACGCTCAACAGTTTCCTGTGTGTATCAAGAATTGTCCACCACCTAAAAGACTTCCAGCCAACTTGACACAACTGTGGGAAGGATTGAAGTCAACATGGGCCAGCATCTCTGTGGAAGGCTTTTTACACCTTGTAGAGTCCATGCCCCAACAAATTGAGGCTATTGTGAGGGCAAAACAGGGTGCAACTCAATATTAGGAAGGTGTTCCTAATGTTTTGTACACTAAGTGTATATATGTGTGTGCATGTGCTCATGAGAAAAAGTATGAGGAAGTGAACGACTGAGTCTGTCCTGTATTGGTTGGAGTGGGAGATGACAGTCACTTGGAGGGAACCAGAACAGTTCCCTCCAGAACCAGAACGTTTTGACATTCATGGGTCTTTGGAAGTGAATTCAGTGACCTTCATATATCACAGTCTACAGCATCCTCTCCAAGCTGAAGAGTCAGGGTGGTGCCCCCCCCCCGTATTTCCTTATGTTCTTAATTCAAAATCAAAGCTCTGAGTCCGTCTTTTGAGAACTCATTTGAACAGAAATTCCACATTATTGGTACTTACAATGCATAGGGAGCCTGTTATGTCTGATTTAAATTAATGCACTTTCCCCCTGCGATGCAAAAACACTTAACTGTGCTGGAGATGGCACCTGAGGTGGCAGTGCAAAACTGTGTCATCCTTTCTAACGTGGCCGGTGCTCTGTTCTATGAATATAACCACTTTAAAAGGCATACAACTATAGGGTCGAAGAAAGAAGAGATTTAATAGCTTTTCAAAGACTTCTTGTCTGCTTGTCAAAGACATGTGAGAGGCATCCCACTTCCTTGTTTCTAGCTTTACTTGCAGAATCTAAGCATCACAGAACAATGGCCTCTGTGTTTACTAGGACATCACAGACTCACGGCATGAAAACATGTTTATAAAAGGCACACAACTGTCACAACTTCCACCGAAGGTGGCTCCCCTGCCTGTTCAAGCGGTGCTCCCTTTTTCCTTTTCTGTTCATTTGGTCTTATTAGTTGCACCTGTTCCTTATTGTGTTCCTTGAAATGTGTCTATTTAAGCCTGTTAGGCCCGCCTAGGTTTGTGCGGGATTGTTTTACTATTAGTTGTGGATGTTCGATTGTATTTTATTTTTCCGGACATTTTGGGTCCTGTGTATGGGCCGGTCAGTTGATGCACCTTGTGGGTTTGTTTCTCCAGACATTTTGGGTCCTGTGTATGGGCCGGTCAGTTGATGCGCCTTGTGGTTTTGTTTCTCCAGACATTTTGGGTCCTGTGTATGGGCCGGCCAGTTGATGCGCCTTGTGGTTTTGTTTCTCCAGACATTTTGGGTCCAGTGTATGGGCCGGTCAGTTGATGCACCTTGTGGTTTTGGCGTGACCGTTTTTTCCGGTAATAAAATATACATTTATTCTAACCGTCTGCTCTGCGCCGGACCCCAAACCCACTGTTCTTAAAGGACTCTGACAACAACAGCACATAGAGTAGTAGAGCCTTGGTGTACTTGACAGGCACTGACACTATTCAGGGTAATATTATGACAGTGAATTGAATATAAGTCAGACAGCCATATTAAACATGGAGTAAAATATAGACTAGTGTATAAAATATAGTCTAGTCTATAAAATATAGTCTAGTGTATAAAATATAGTCTAGTGTATAAAATATAGTCTAGCGTATAAAATATAGGCTAGTGTCAAAATCAAATCAAATCAAATCAAATTTTATTTGTCACATACACATGGTTAGCAGATGTTAATGCGAGTGTAGCGAAATGCTTGTGCTTCTAGTTCCGACAATGCAGTGATAACCAACAAGTAATCTAACTAACAATTCCAAAAAAAACTACTGTCTTATACACAGTGTAAGGGGATAAGGAACATGTACATAAGGATATATGAATGAGTGATGGTACAGAGCAGCATACAGTAGATGGTATCGAGTACAGTATATACATATGAGATGAGTGTGTAGACAAAGTAAACAAAGTGGCATAGTTAAAGTGGCTAGTGATACATGTGTTACATAAGGATGCAGTCGATGTTGTAGAGTACAGTATATACATATGCATATGAGATGAATAATGTAGGGTAAGTAACATTATATAAGGTAGCATTGTTTAAAGTGGCTAGTGATATATTTACATCATTTCCATCAATTCCCATTATTAAAATGGCTGGAGTTGGGTCAGTGGTAGCAGCCACTCAATGTTAGTGGTGGCTATTTAACAGTCTGATGGCCTTGAGATAGAAGCTGTTTTTCAGTCTCTCGGTCCCAGCTTTGATGCACCTGTACTGACCTCGCCTTCTGGATGATAGCGGGGTGAACAGGCAGTGGTTCGGGTGGTTGATGTCCTTGATGATCTTTATGGCCTTCCTGTAACAACGGGTGGTGTAGGTGTCCTGGAGGGCAGGTAGTTTGCCCCCGGTGATGCGTTGTGCAGTCCTCACTACCCTCTGGAGTGCCTTACGGTTGAGGGCGGAGCAGTTGCCGTACCAGGCGGTGATACAGCCCGCCAGGATGCTCTCGATTGTGCATCTGTAGAAGTTTGTGAGTGCTTTTGGTGACAAGCCGAATTTTTTCAGCCTCCTGAGGTTGAATAGGCGCTGCTGCGCCTTCTTCACGACGCTGTCAGTGTGAGTGGACCAATTCAGTTTGTCTGTGATGTGTATGCCGAGGAACTTAAAACTTAACGTACTTTTTCCCCTGTGTTTGGGAACGTTACTTTTGTGTGCACCCTGTGGTGCGTTGGTGCTAGTAAAGACGCACAGCATTGAACTCTGTCTCCTGCATTTGACTCCACACCCACGACACCCGGAGCATTACAGAATCCCGCAACCTATCAGATTGATGGAGTCAGCAGGAGCAGCAGCCAACCCTCTCCCATCGATGGAGGAACGGGTTCTCCACCACACCACCGTCCTCCATCGGATCGGATCCGCGATGGATCAGGTGATGGAGAGAATGGAAAGATGGGAGAGGAGTGGTCTCCTCTCTCCACCTTCGGCACCCACGGTTCCGGACTCCCCATCTCCCGACTCCAGCACCCTCAGTCTGACGCTACCGAGGGCTTATGATGGAGCGGCGGCGGGTTGCCAGGGGTTTCTGCTTCAGCTGGAGCTATACCTGGCCACCATCAGACCCACTCCCTCAGGAGCAGAGAGGGTGAGTGTCCTCATCTCCTGCCTCACGGGTCATGCTCTGGAGTGGGCGAACGCAGTCTGGAATGGCCCAGACTCAGCGCGGGAGCACTACACAGAGTTTTCCTGCCGCTTCCGTGCCGTGTTTGATCACTCTCTAGACGGCCGAGCGGTGGGAGAACGACTATTTCATCTCAGGCAGGAGAAGAGGAGCGCCCAGGATTACGCGCTGGAGTTCTGGACCTTGGCAGCCGGATCTGGGTGGAACGACAGGGCCCTTATGGACCACTACAGGTGTAGTCTCCGAGAGGACGTCCGCCGGGAGTTAGCATGTCGGGACACCACTCTGTCACTGGATCAGCTGATCGACATGTCCATTCGACTGGATAATCTGCTGGCTGCCCGCGGGCGTTCAGAGAGGGTTCTGTGCATTCCACCACCCAGCCCCTCCGCTCCCATTCCCATGGAGTTGGGAGGGGCTACGTCGAGGGGTACCGGAGGAGGTGGCCTTCCCTGCACCAACTGTGGTCGGAGAGGGCACACGTCTGATCGGTGCTGGGGGGGTCCGTCTGGGAGTAGAGATGGCAGGCGGAACGCTTCTCGGTCACCCCAGGTGAGTCAGCATCAAACTCACCCAGAACCCCTTGTTGGCCATATGTTTGTCTTAATCTCTTTCCTTCACTTTTTTCCCTCTTCCCAGCATAGGGCGCTAGTCGATTCAGGCGCAGCTGGGAACTTTATGGATCGCGGACTCGCCCTTAGGTTAGGGGTTCCGCTGGTGCTGATAGATTCTCCTTTCCCTGTGCACTCCCTAGATAGCCGGCCATTAGGGTCAGGGATGATCAGGGAGACCACAGTCCCACTGGACATGGTGACGCAGGGGAATCATAGGGAGCGTATCAGTTTTTTTATTATTGATTCGCCTACGTTTCCAGTGGTGCTGGGGACTCCCTGGTTGGCCCGGCACAATCCTAAAATTTCATGGAGACAGGGGGTTCTCCAGGGGTGGTCAGAGGAGTGTTCTGGAAGGTGTTTGGGAGTTTCCATCAGTGCCACGTCGGTGGAGAGTCCAGACCAGGGTTCCACGGTGTGCATTCCCCCCGAGTATGCCGATTTGGCAATCGCTTTCAGTAAAGTGAAAGCGACTAAATTACCACCTTATCGACCGGGAAGGGATTGTACGATAGATCTCCAGGTGGACGCTGCGCTTCCCAAGAGTCACGTGTACCCGCTGTCCCAGGAGGAAACGTTGGCAATGGAGACATATGTCACGGAGTCGTTGGGACAGGGGTACATTCGGCCCTCCATTTCACCCGTCTCCTCAAGTTTCTTTTTTGTGAGGAAAAAGGAGGGAGGTTTGCATCCGTGTATCGATTATAGAGGTCTAAACGCCATCACAGTGGGGTATAGTTACCCTCTACCTCTCATCGCTACGGCGGTGGAATCGTTCCACGGAGTGCAGTTCTTCACAAAACTGGACCTCAGGAGCGCGTATAGTCTGGTGCGTATTCGGAAGGGAGACGAGTGGAAAACCGCATTTAGTACTACATCCGGCCACTATGACTACCTCGTCATGCCGTATGGGTTAAAGAATGCTCCAGCCGTTTTCCAATCCTTTGTAGACGAGATTCTCAGGGACCTGTGCGGGCAGGGAGTGGTTGTTTATATCGATGACATTCTGATCTACTCGGCCACTCACACCGCGCATGTGTCTCTGGTGCGCAAAGTGCTTGGTAGACTGCTGGAGCATGACCTATACGTCAAGGCTGAGAAATGCGTGTTCTCTAAACGAGCCGTCTCTTTTCTGGGATATCGCATTTCCACCTCGGGGGTGGTGATGGAGGGTGACTGCATTAGGGCCATGCGTAATTGGCCGACTCCAACCACGGTAAAGGAGGTGCAGCGGTTTTTGGGTTTTGCCAACTACTACAGGAGGTTTATCCGGGGTTTTGGCCAGGTAGCGGCTCCCATTACCTCACTGCTGAAGGGGGGCCCAGTGCGGTTGCAGTGGTCAGCAGAGGCGGACAGAGCATTCAACAGGTTGAAGGCGCTGTTCACTGATGCGCCCGTGTTGGCGCATCCGGACCCCTCTCTAGCATTCATAGTGGAGGTGGACGCGTCCGAGGCTGGGGTGGGTGCCGTGCTATCACAGCGCTCGGGTACGCCACCAAAACTCCGCCCCTGCGCTTTCTTCTCAAGGAAGCTCAGCCCAGCGGAGCGTAACTATGATGTGGGGGACCGGGAGTTGCTAGCGGTGGTTAGAGCTCTGAAGGTGTGGAGACACTGGCTTGAGGGGGCTTAGCACCCTTTTCTCATCTGGACCGACCACCAGAATCTGGAGTATATTCGGGCAGCTAGGAGACTTAACCCACGTCAGGCAAGGTGGGCCATGTTCTTCACCCGGTTCCGGTTTACTTTGTCTTATAGACCGGGCTCCCAGAACGTGAAGGTCCACCGAACCTACTCCCATCCTTCCCGCCTCTAAGCTGGTAGCCCCAGTGGTATGGGAGGTGGACTCGGACATCGAGCGGGCGTTACGGGCTGAACCCGCGCCTCCTCAGTGTCCAGCGGGGCGAAGGTACGTGCCGCTTGGTGTTCGGGACAAACTGATTCGGTGGGCTCTACTCTATGTCACGTAGAGTAGGCCAGAAGGCTAAACTGGATAACCTAACCTCTATCAAAATAAAAAGATGGCGGAACCGCAAAAGTTCTTCTGTGCAAAGGTGTTTATTTACAAGTGATTCCGGAACAAAAAACAACAGTACTGCCATCAACATCTACCTTATGGGACAGCTTAAAAACAATGCTGCCCCATCCACAGCTCAATCCAAAAATGCCTCCCCATGACTGAAAGAGAGGCTCCTTTTGTAGGGCTAGCCCCTCCCCTCAGAACAATTAACTCTAATTAATTAATCAATTAACAAAACAAACCTACATTTTCCCTGAACTAAACATACTAAAGGATATACATTGCAACACGGTTTTAAACAATATCACAACATAACATTTACAACTGACAATATCTTTCAATATGCCCATATGCATTACTGAGCCATTTGGGACAGGCACTATAAAGCCAACCCAATTCCCTTAGCTCGCGTCCTTTTCCAGCATACCCGGAAGCTACAGAGATGGAGAGAGAGGAACAGAACAAACAAACAATGCGCTCATCCACAACATTGATAAGTATAATAATTATTGTATCTCTCAAATATGAACACTGACAGGTGTGAAATGCATGCACCAAGACAGAAGTTAATTTGTGTGTCGACCCACATTGTTAACTTATCTTATAATGGCGCAGGGAGGAGTGAAGAATATGTGTGTGCGTTAAAGAACCAAATGCCTCCCGCGGCCAGTGACGGACTTCTACGTCACAGGTGGGCTCACGTCCTACCCTCCTCGGGTCACCCTGGGGTGACGAGGACAGTGGGGAGCCTTCAGGGGAGGTATTGGTGGCCTACGTTGGTTAAGGACGTTAAGGGTTATGTCTCCTCTTGCTCAGTGTGCGCTCAGAGTAAGGCTCCTGGGCACCTTCCTAGAGGGAAGCCACAACCCCTCCCCGTTCCACAGCGGCCATGGTCACATCTGTCCATAGATTTCCTGACCGATCTCCCGCCGTCTCAGGGGAACACCGTGGTTCTAGTGATTGTGGATCGGTTTTCTAAGTCCTGCCGTCTCCTCCCGTTGCCCGGTATCCCTACAGCCCTGCAGACTGCGGAGGCATTATTTACCCATGTCTTTCGGCACTACGGGGTGCCGGAGGACATCTTTTCTGATCGGGGCCCCCAATTCACGTCTCGGGTATGGAGAGCGTTCATGGAACGCTTGGGGGTCTCTGTCAGCCTGACCTCCGGTTATCACCCCGAGAGTAATGGGCAGGTGGAGAGATTGAACCAGGAGGTGGGTAGGTTTCTGCGGTCGTATTGCCAGGATCGGCCAGGGGAGTGGGCACGATACATTCCCTGGGCTGAAATGGCTCAGAACTCACTACGCCACTCCTCTACTAACGTGTCCCCTTTTCAGTGTGTGTTGGGGTACCAGCCGGTCCTGGCACCATGGCATCCGTGCCAGACCGAGGCTCCTGCGTTGAAGTAATGGGTACAGCGCTCCAAGGAGACCTGGAGGGCCGTCCAGGAATCTCTACGACAAGCGAGTGGATGGCAGAAGAGGAGTGCTGACCGCCACCGCAGTGAGGCCCCCGTGTTTGTACCGGGGGACAGGGTCTGGCTCTCGACCCGAAACCTACCTCTCCGCTTGCCCTGCCGGAAGCTGGGTCCGCAGTGTGTTATCGATTACAACTCCCTTCCTATTATCGTATTAACCCCTCGTTTCATGTGTCTCTCCTCAGGCCGGTGGTCGCTGGTCCCCTGCAGGACAGTGAGGTACCGGAGGTCCCTCCCCCCCCTCTGGACATCGAGGGGACCCCGGCGTACACGATCCGGGCCATTCTGGACTCAAGACGCCGGGTGAGGGGCCTGCAGTACCTCGTGGACTGGGAGGGGTACGGTCCGGAGGAGAGGTGCTGGGTACCGGTGGGGGACATCTTGGATCCATCCATGTTGAGGGATTTCCATCGCCTCCATCCGGATCGCCCTGCACCTCGTCCTCCGGGGCGACCTCGAGGCCGGTGTCGGCGCGCTGCGGGAGCCGCGCGTCAGAGGGGGGGCACTGTCACGAGTCCGACCGAGGGTGGTTCCCCTTCCCGGGTGGGTGGCGCTCGGCGGTTGTCATCACCGGCCTATTAGCTGCCACTGATTGTTTTTCCTCCCCCTCCTTGTATGTTTAGTGGTAGCACCTGTTTATGTTTAATTAGTTTGTCTTTATTAGACAGCCGGCCCGCCTGGTTGTTGTGCGGGATTATTTCATTGTAAACCTTCGGCTCTGTTGTAGAGGTACGTGCTTAGTCGTGATTTTTTCTATTTGTACTTTTTCCCCTGTGTTTGGGAACGTTACTTTTGTGTGCACCCTGTGGTGCGTTGGTGCTAGTAAAGACGCACAGCATTGAACTCTGTCTCCTGCATTTGACTCCACACCCACGACACCCGGAGCATTACAGCTAGAGTATAAAATATAGGCTAGCGTATAAAATATAGGCTAAAGTATAAAATATAGGCTAGAGTATAAAATATAGGCTAGAGTATAAAATATAGGCTAGCGTATAAAATATAGGCTAAAGTATAAAATATAGGCTAGAGTATAAAATATAGGCTAAAGTATAAAATATAGGCTAGAGTATAAAATATAGGCTAAAGTATAAAATATAGGCTAAAGTATAAAATATAGGCTAAAGTATAAAATATAGGCTAGCGTATAAAATATATATTTGTAAGTCGCTCTGGATAAGAGCGTCTGCTAAATGACTTAAATGTAAAATGTAAATGTACCGGATGACAAGCAGGCTCAGGATAGGCAGGGGTCAGTAAACCAGAAGTGGGGCAACGGTACCGGATGACAAGCAGGCTCAGGATAGGCAGGGGTCAGTAAACCAGAAGTGGGGCAACGGTACCGGATGACAAGCAGGCTCAGGATAGGCAGGGGTCAGTAAACCAGAAGTGGGGCAACGGTACCGGATGACAAGCAGGCTCAGGATAGGCAGGGGTCAGTAAACCAGAAGTGGGGCAACGGTACCGGATGACAAGCAGGCTCAGGATAGGCAGGGGTCAGTAAACCAGAAGTGGGGCAACGGTACCGGATGACAAGCAGGCTCAGGATAGGCAGGGGTCAGTAAACCAGAAGTGGGGCAACGGTACCGGATGACAAGCAGGCTCAGGATAGGCAGGGGTCAGTAAACCAGAGGTGGGGCAACGGTACCGGATGACAAGCAGGCTCAGGATAGGCAGGGGTCAGTAAACCAGAGGTGGGGCAATGGTATCGGACGGCAGGCTCAGGCTCAGAGTAAGGGTCGGCAGGCAGGCTCAGGGTCGGGGCAGACAGAGTGGTCAGGCAGGCGGGCTCAGAGTCAGGACAGGCAAGGATCAAAATCAGGAGGGCGAGAAAAAGGAGAGACTGGGAAAAGCAAGAGCTGAGAATAAAATGCTGGTTGACTTGACAAACAAGATGAACTGGCAAGGGACAAACAAAGAACACAGGTATAAATACCAGGGGATAATGAGGAAGATGGGTGACACCTGGAGGGAGGTGGGTCAGAGTCTGACATCTTCAAAGGGTTCTACTATGGGGACAGCCAAAGAACCTTTTTAGGTTCTAGATAGCACATAGAGTGTGCACATAGAGTGTGCATAGAGTGTGCACATAGAGTGTGCACATAGAGTTGACATTGCATGTTTGATGGATTTAACCAATCTCTGAACGTTCCTAAAGTGTGGCATATGAACTGATGTGTGTCAAATGACTCTCAATAATACAACCATCTCTCGATGTTGACCTCAGTCCTAGATAATAACTTAAAATAACCACATTCCATAACCAACACCAATAGATTATGTATGATTGAGCAATAGGCATCCTTTCGCTGGTTGGTTAAACTAAGGTAATCTTTTCATCATGTATTGCCTGACACAGTTTAGCTGTTACATTTATAATAAAATGCTAATATGAAAAGCCAATGTAATGAGCATAGGCCATCACAGGATATAACCATCACTGCCTGGTGCACTAAAATGCAAAGAGATTCAGGTTGGTAAGAATTTCAGCAGATAGCTATTCATCATAAGGTTACATAATCCTAGTACATTTCAGAACCCTGCAATGGCTCATTGAGTGAACGTCAACCTAAGGTCCGCCAGGTAGTCAGAAGTCTCAAGGCTGTCTTTAGGAATGACAAGGTGGTGAAGACAGCCAAGAGAAGAAGAAGTGAATACAGGTGGGGAGGAAAGCTACAGACAAACACAGGGAAGAAGAAGAAGTGAATACAGGTGGGGAGGAAAGCTACAGACAAACACAGGGAAGAAGAAGAAGTGAATACAGGTGGGGAGGAAAGCTACAGAAAAACACAGGGAAGAAGAAGTGAATACAGGTGGGGAGGAAAGCTACAGACAAACACAGGGAAGAAGAAGAAGTGAATACAGGTGGGGAGGAAAGCTACAGACAAACACAGAGAAGAAGAAGAAGTGAATACAGGTGGGGAGGAAAGCTACAGACAAACACAGGGAAGAAGAAGAAGTGAATACAGGTGGTGAGGAGAGCTACAGACAAACACAGGGAAGAAGAAGAAGTGAATACAGGTGGGGAGGAAAGCTACAGACAAACACAGGGAAGAAGAAGAAGTGAATACAGGTGGGGAGGAAAGCTACAGAGAAACAGGGAAGAAGAAGAAGTGAATACAGGTGGGGAGGAAAGCTACAGAGAAACAGGGAAGAAGAAGAAGTGAATACAGGTGGTGAGGAAAGCTACAGACAAACACAGGGAAGAAGAAGTGAATACAGGTGGTGAGGAAAGCTACAGACAAACACAGGGAAGAAGAAGTGAATACAGGTGGTGAGGAAAGCTACAGACAAACACAGGGAAGAAGAAGAAGTGAATACAGGTGGGGAGGAAAGCTACAGACAAACACAGGGAAGAAGAAGAAGTGAATACAGGTGGGGAGGAAAGCTACAGAGAAACAGGGAAGAAGAAGAAGTGAATACAGGTGGGGGGGAAAGCTACAGACAAACACAGGGAAGAAGAAGAAGTGAATACAGGTGGGGAGGAAAGCTACAGACAAACACAGGGAAGAAGAAGAAGTGAATACAGGTGGGGAGGAAAGCTACAGAGAAACAAGGAAGAAGAAGAAGTGAATACAGGTGGGGAGGAAAGCTACAGACAAACACAGGGAAGAAGAAGAAGTGAATACAGGTGGGGAGGAAAGCTACAGAGAAACAGGGAAGAAGAAGAAGTGAATACAGGTGGGGAGGAAAGCTACAGACAAACACAGGGAAGAAGAAGTGAATACAGGTGGGGAGGAAAGCTACAGAGAAACACAGGGAAGAAGAAGAAGTGAATACAGGTGGGGAGGAAAGCTACAGACAAACACAGGTGGGGAGAAAGGACAAACACAGGGAAGAAGAAGTGAATACAGGTGGGGAGGAAAGCTACAGACAAACACAGGGAAGAAGAAGTGAATACAGGTGGGGAGGAAAGCTACAGAGAAACAGGGAAGAAGAAGAAGTGAATACAGGTGGGGAGGAAAGCTACAGACAAACACAGGGAAGAAGAAGTGAATACAGGTGGGGAGGAAAGCTACAGAGAAACACAGGGAAGAAGAAGAAGTGAATACAGGTGGGGAGGAAAGCTACAGAGAAACAGGGAAGAAGAAGAAGTGAATACAGGTGGGGAGGAAAGCTATAGAGAAACAGGGAAGAAGAAGAAGTGAATACAGGTGGGGAGGAAAGCTTCAGAGAAACAGGGAAGAAGAAGAAGTGAATACAGGTGGGGAGGAAAGCTACAGAGAAACAGGGAAGAAGAAGAAGTGAATACAGGTGGGGAGGAAAGCTACAGAGAAACAGGGAAGAAGAATAAGTGAATACAGGTGGGGAGGAAAGCTACAGACAAACAGAAGGGAAATCTGTAAGGAGGAAGAGTAGAGGAGAGGAGAGAAGCATGAGAAGAGGATGGGAATAGTGTGAAAATCCACAGAAGAGAGAGAGGGAGAGAAAGCTACAGTGGTTCGGGCACTCCTCAGGTGTTTGGACTTTCACATCTCCTTTCCAGTGGCGATTTTAGAATGTAAATCTTGGAGGGGAAAAACAACACATTTTTGGGATTAATGCCAGCAATGCCACTACACAACACTAAACAATACATGAATAGCACTATAACGGTGATAAACGGCGCTCACAAACTGTTACGGCCTACATAAAGCTGTCCCAACAGCAGAGTCCCAACAGCATTCCCAACACCTTACCTCTGCTACACCTGGCTCTCAGCAGAGCCTTGTCTGGCAGCGAAACAGTTCATTCAGCCTCATTTACTGCCTTTAAAAAATCATAGCTGACATGGCTGTCTTGCTTAAACAAATGTGGTTTCTACTGACAATTGAGATGTACAAACTATGACATAAGGGGACAACAAGAGGATAAGAGGCAATCCGTAATTTCGATTAAGACATTAATGAGCGAGTGACGACGGACGTAGTCATTATAACTATTTGTTCAGCACTTTTGAAATGTACAGCAACAGAATTCAGAACATGGGCCGTTCTCACAGAATTTTCCCTGTACACCAAGTCAGAACGTAGGATAAATAAAGACGTGAAAATAGACACATTTATTAGGGTGAGGCACATGGGCAACTAACAGCTTACTACACAACATACACTTAGAATTAATTTCTTAGCTACAGTATACATATCTCCCTGGCATACTACCTCATTTATGTTGCAGCATACAAGACATTATTGGACCACCTTATTGTACTGTGCTCACTTGAACAGGAAGGTGGCACAGCTGTTCTTTGTGGGCAAGTTTTGTTATTAAACTTAGTCATTCTCTGGATTTATGTTGCTTTCAAGACAACTGGGAACCCCAACAACAACAAAAAACTGAGAATCAGGATGACGTCAGTGATCCGCAAGTTGTTTTGAGCGCGTCACAAATCATGCTTCATTGACAGCACGGCCAATGTTGAATGTTTATTATTTTAAACTAAGAAAATACCCTTAATCTTAGAACCACACTTCATTGAATAGCAGGCTAATGATTGCTTTGCAATTCTTGCACTGATTCTTTCCGTTGTTGAATTTGCGATTTCCAACTTGTTGTGAAGCCTGGTGTCCAATTGCTGATGAGCACCGATACATTTGATCTATAATTTCTCTTCATATTTATTTATTTAACTAGGCTAGTCAGTTACGAACAAATTCTTATTGACAATGATGGCCTAGGAACAGTGGGTTAACTGCCTTTTTCAGCGGCAAAATGACACATCTGTACCTTGGCAGCTCAGGGATTCGATCCAGCAACCTTTCAGTTCCAGGCCCAATGCTCTAACCACTAGGCTACCTGCCGCCCCAAGGAATAAAAAGGATTTGCCAGTACATTATTGACCTGATTCATAATGAAGCTGTAGCTAAGATTTTGAACGTATGATGTTGACATGATCAGTCCAATCAAAGCTACTGTGATATGATGTGATTTGACATAATTTTATCTGTAGCCAATTACCTTGAGCCTTCTTGGAAATGCACTTCTAATGTAAGTCTATGGTAGCACCCAAGTGGGTTGAATTTTCCAGCTCTACCCTTAGACTTGGCGGTGACGTAGTGTCCCCATGAGTGACAGAACACTAAGCCAATCACGGCGCAACGCTCCGTATTTTCTGCTGGCTTGCCCCACCACCACAGAAAGAACTGAGCTATGCTGAAACACCTGCATTTTGTATGCGGCTTTATTAACTCAATGATATATACGTATGATATATATACGTATGACGTATACGTATGACACGTATTAATGCCAAAATAGCATGCATCAAATGTGGGGCTCAAAACAGGTGGGGCTTTCACATCCTCTCCCCTCTGCTTCTCCACATCTTTCCTTCACTTCCCTTTGGCCTGCACTGTTGGAGCTTAGGATTTTCACTGTCGCCTGCATTCACATCCACAACAATGTGCATGTGACTTATAAACTCTCTCTAAAGTGTTGAGACAACAAACACACTCAGAGATTTTCATTTGATGTCAGACAAACAGAGAGCCTTTCCATTTGCTCTGCCTGCCGACATGAGAGGAAGTAAAGCACTACTGTCAAAGAAAGACATGAATTGTGTTGGTTTGAATCAAGGCTCCTTGCAGTGTTACACTGTTAGTGCTGGTTTTGCGTTTATTAGAGTAACTTGTGATGCATCCCTTTTCTGTGTTGAAACGGGGGAAAATAAAGAGTGGTGGCGATGTTTGAGTTGATAGATACTGTAGCTCAGCTCTTTTATCTTTGTGAAAGTGTTGAGACATGCCATTGGTTTGGATTGAAGCGCAGTGTGTCTACTAGTGTGTGTGCAGGAGCCCCTGAGATATTACAATTAAAGCTTAATTATCTATGTTGTTGACGTAGTGATTCATATAGAGAGCTTTTGGAGATTTTTGCCAACGTCTATCAACAGCAATTTACCTCACATCAATAGTTCCAGTGGTGTCTGAAAGTAAACATTGATTTTTTATTTTTTATTTAACTAGGCAAGTCAGTTAAGAACAAATTCTTATTTTCAGTTACAGCCTAGGAACAGTGGTTTGTACCTTGTCAGCTTGGGGATTTGAACTTGCAACCTTTCAGTTACTAGTCCAACACCCTAACCACTAGGCTACCCTGCCGTCCCATTAATTATTCAACATCTATACATAAAGCAATCTAGGGGAACAGAGGAGAAAGTCAGTAGTTGTCATTTACAACATTTTGAAAGAAGAATGGGAAATGCTGCTGTGATTACAGACAAGGACGATATTCACCCAAGGTCATATGCAATATTAAATGTGTGAAGATGTCTGCAGTCTCATGGTCGATTCTAATCTACCTCCATTTCTACAGACAGAGCCAGTTTGCTACATAAGGAAAATAATCAAATCAAATTGTACCGGTACAAAGTCATTGTGCAGAGGCAACGGCTAGTTGAGGTAGTATGTACATGTAGGTAGAGTTGTTAAAGTGACCATGTATAGATGATAACAACAAAGACTATATACAGGAGGGTACCGGTACAGAGTCATTGTGCAGAGGCAACGGCTAGTTGAGGTAATATGTACATGTAGGTAGAGTTGTTAAAGTGACTATGTATAGATGATAACAACAAAGAGTAGCAGCGGTGTAAAAGGGGGGTGTAGAATCTGTTTGGCTTGGAGCGTAAAAGCTGTTTAGAAGCCTCTTGGACCTAGACGGTACCACTTGCAGTGCTGTAGCAGAGAGAACAGTCTATGGGCCTTCCTCTAACACCGCCTGTTGTAGACGTCCTGGATGGCAGGAAGCTTGGCCTCAGTGATGTACTGGGCCGTACGCGCTACCCTCTGTAGTGCCTTGCGGTCGGAGGCCGAGCATTTGCCATACCAGGCAGTGATGCAACCAGTCAGGCTCTCGTTGGTGCAGCTGTAGAACCTTTTGAGGATCTGAGGACCCATGCCAAATCTTTTCAGTCTCCTGAGGGAGAAATGGTTTTGTCATCCTCTTCACGACTGTCTTGGTGTGCTTGGACCATGTTAGTTTGTTGGTGATGTGGACACCAAGGAACTTGAAGCTCTCAACCTGCTCCACTACATCCCTGTCGATGAGAATGGGGGCGTGCTCGGTCCTCTTCTTCCTGTAGTACACAAGGAAAAATCCTGCAGCAACAGGAAATGTGAATTATTATGTGGATTTAGTTAATGATCATTTTTCCCTACCTCACTAGCAACAGCAGGGGTGGCAGGTATCCTAGTGTTTAGAGCGTTGGACTAGTAACCGAAAGGTTGCAAGATTGAATACCTGAGCTGACAAGGTACAACCCACTATTCCTAGGCTGTCATTGAAAATAAGACTTTGTTCTTAACTGACTTGCCTAGTTAAATAAAGATACAATTTACAATGCCTTTTGCCTATTCCATGCCTGTACCTTAGCCTATCAGATTCCCTGGTATTCGCCTATTGCCTGATCTCCCGGACGACGTTACTAGCCTTTTCCCTGCCTGTACTGTTGCCTTTTTGAACCCCTGTGTATGACCTGCTGCCTGCCCCTGGACCCAGCTACCCGCCTCCTCCTGTGGTCCTTTACATTAAACACCTGCTGCACCCTGCTGCACCCTGCGCTTGATACCAGCTCTCTGTTTCGTGTTCATTACATCTGGAGCTCTACGCTGTGAGTTCCATGCAGACATTTCATTTCCTTCAATACTAAAACAGTTCTAAGATTATCTGTTGAGGTGGCTTTAAAGAATAGTGAATGATGAATAGTGTATAATGCCATCACAGGAGGCTGGTGAGGGGAGGACGGCTCATAATAATGGCTTAAATGGGGTGAATGGAATGGTATCAAACACCTAGAAACTATGCATTTCACATGTTAGATACTGTTCTATTCATTCTGTTCCAGCCATTACTATGAGGCCACCCTCCCAAATGAAGGTGCCACCAGCCCCCTGGATGGATGCCATCCATGTCATCCATAGCTCAGCTTTCTCACAGTTCATTATGAATGGACTTTTATTCAGTACACTAGGTCAGCATTTCCCACAGTAATGCATGATTTTAGATGTGCTTAGTTCACATCTTTCCAAAAGCACAGATGGGATTGTCTCACCCTGTTTGGCTGTGAACCTGCAGCTTGCATCTCAATGACCACCCTGACATACCAGCATCCCAGGGAGGCCTATCTGTGGCCATCAGGAAGCATCTTAGTCTAACTGTAGCCGTCAGGAAGCATCTCAGTCTAACTGTGGCCGTCAGGAAGCATCTCAGTCTAACTGTGGCCGTCAGGAAGCATCTCAGTCTAACTGTGGCCGTCAGGAAGCATCTCAGTCTAACTGTAGCCGTCAGGAAGCATCTCAGTCTAACTGTGGCCGTCAGGAAGCATCTCACTGAAATAGTGAAACAGATACTTCCTACTTCCCCTGTTTAATTCAAACCACCACAGATAGAGCAGGGGTCACCATCGCTTAAGCCCCCCTGTTGGAGCTGCAATGTGCCTTCACGAAGGGCTGTGTGGTGCATCGTTGGACTGCTACAAAAGCCCCAATGTCAGCAGTCTAGTGTGCACAGTGTGTCCATGAGGAGTGGAGTGGAGCAGGGGGTGTCACCGCCACTGGGAGAGTCTATCACCGATCTAGACAGTGCTGCAGGACACTCCTCTAGCCCCTAGGGGACTCCGTCACAAACACTGAGACCTCCACTTAACATGTCAAAGTTCTGCAAAGGCTTTTGCTGGAGGTCACCTGCTGGGGAACTTATCAGAAACAAAGGAAGAATTTCTGCACAGAGAGATCGTTCTGATACAGTAGAATTCAAACAAAAAGCATTGGTTTACAAGCACCGGTACGACAGGAAATTAGCCTGCTTCCTTGCCATAAGTTAATTCCCAATTAATTGTCAGACTTGGCAGCGGTCCTGACTGTCTGTCTCTGTGGTCTAATAATTGTCTTTGTTAGCCTCTCTCTAGCTGAGGCTGTGAATCTCTCACTATCTTCGGTCAGGTGTGCCTACACTACTGGAAGAACAGCAATCTATGACATAGGCGATTAAGGTCTTGGTAATACAAATCTTTATGATTCATTATAAGTCCAAATACAGGACAGGACTGAGACATGGTGAGCTACATAGAGAGAGGGGGAAGTGAGATCTGGATGTAGACTTCACTCCCAGCTGTGTGCTGTCATGTGCAGAGATGCCAACCGCCGTGAATGGAGATGGCACAGGGTACCGGCAGTGACCCTGATTGGCTGATGGAAAGGACCCGAAAGACTATCTCATTATATCAGATCACTCGAACCCACACACGCGCACACCTTAAACTGCGCACACGCGCCTACATCATATTACATGGCTCCTCAGTCCAGACACACTATGTTAGAGACTGGGGGGTGGCGTTTGCCATTTCCTAACAGTAATAGGTTTCTGCGGTACTTATAGACACTGATATAACGTTTTGTTTTACTCATTTAGCAGATGCTATTATTTCACCTAGACAACTCGGGATTCAAACCAGCAACCTTTCGGTTACTGGCCCAAACGCTCTTACCCGCTAGGCTACCTGCCACCATAACACTGCTTTCATTTTCTTTACAGTAAAGAAAAATGTCAAATGCAGTGGACTCAAATTCACTGAACCGGAGAGCTGTGTTGTTGAAATGGGTAGCGAATGTACTGAGAGAGACGCCTACTCCCTACTCCTCACAACAGACACTGACTGACCCTTCACCTTCTGTTGACAACAGCGGCGCTGTTCTGCCGGCTCTCAAATTGAACTGTATTGCTTTGGACATGGAGCGGGATGTGCATGGCAGTTTCTAAAGCAGAGGCAGAATAGATTGCAGGTGCTCTGAAATGTCTTCTCTCACAGTAACCTAACGTAGCACGGTAACCCTGGTCCTGACGGGAGGGGGAAAAACTGTCAGGGAAGGTTCTCTTCTGCGCTGTTCAACCAATCCAGTAAATGTGGAGGAGTTAAGATGGAGCGCCTTGTTAAAGTCAAAAAGCCTAAGTGCTTCATAGGCTCACTTTCCATTTTCCCTGAAAACCGGATGCATCCGACTGTTATTGACACCACTGAGGATGCTCTCACAGGGACATTTATCGCTTGAAGAAATGCCATCGTAATGTGTGTGCAGTATGCCTGACTGTTGCAGATCCCATGGCAGATAAGAATGTTAAGGAGTCAACCTTCAGATTGTATCACTAAAGAGCAAGGTTGACCAAGCTGGAGCTGTGTGCTCTCTGACAGTCTCCATGCTACACCACATTTCACACTACTGCACCCAGCGGTCCTTCCATATCTTCGACTGGAAATCAGACAGCAAGGTGTAACAGTCAACAATGGACCTGCAACACGTCAACTGGATGAAATAGGAAAATAGGCTTCCGCAGGCTACAGGTAAAACCACCATTCACCGTTGATCTGTATGTGAACACACAATCACCCCAGGGTAGCATCAAATCTACATAGCTGTCCTCGGTAGCATTTATAGGACTGTTATTAGCAGGTTTTAGGGAGTAGCGTGAGATTGAAGAGGGGCCAACCTGTAGTAAACACTTTCATTTTCTACCAGCTGCTCTGTTCTTCTTTGTTTTCCTTCACTGAAGATTCTAATCCTTTGGGATATTCATGTTTACAAATGCGCCTCATTCTCCCCGTGTCCCAACGGGTTTATAGAGTTAGATTAGAACAGATACACATTTACTCAGAGAACTCGTGCTAAACATCCCTAGAATAAACACCCACACAGTTTCCTAAAATGCAGTTTGCACTCATCTCAAAATGAGAACTAGAAGAGAGAAATGAATCACCGGTACAGATGTGTATCGGTTGTTGTTGTGCTTTCATAATACTATAGCTCCACAGCCAGTAGCAACGTGTGCTGTTCATGTGTATTGAACATAGCTAAACCTTCACCTTTGCCAACCAAACAAACAGTCCTGTCTTATGTGCTCTCACCTCACACACCCTGGCTGACTTTAAAAGAAAATCCATTTGTATTTGTGGTGATATATGGTGCTCCACTACAGGACTGTATGCAGTGCTTCTCTTTAGTGCAGTAGAAGGAGAATATGTTCAGACCTTTAGTTCAAGCCTACAGGCCTACAGATGGGAGTATTGATTGGAAAAGGGTTTTCATGCTTCTAATGCTGCCCTGACAACTATTCTAGTGAACTACAATATTTAAAGGAGAAATATACAGGAACCCAATGGGGTTCGCTTCGCCTTGCTAATACATTATTTCCTTTGGTTAGCTTAACCACCGCTGACGGTTTCTGCAGATCATTAGAGTAACATAATAAGTTCTGTATCTGACACGGGGCCTATTGAAATGCTCGTCATTGTGAACTCATTGTGAACAAGTTGTGAGAGAACACAACCACATTATTGTATTGTCCTCTTTAAAAAGCCTCATTCAGAAATGGTATGATGCCATTCTCTGATGTTCATAATTGCATCAATTCAAAGGATGCCTTTGATGTGCTGCTCACAACAGACTCAAAACCTTGGGAAAATAACATAGGCCTATACTTTCACACAAAACAACTTTCACTGAAGTTGTCCCAAGTTTTTGGGAAGAGATATAGAGGACGTTTTATTGGGTGGATGAGGTAAGTTCACACTGAGAGAATGGGCCTGATACATTTCCAGCCCTCAGCGGAGAACGGCTTAATCACAGAAAAAAATGGGGACATTTACCTAATCTCCGATGAAGGAACTCTGACAGCCACCATTCTTCAGTGCTTAGACAGATGCTGGGGTGAAATGAGACAGAATTAAGAAGGAGCCAGATTTGAGGGTCTCGGCTATTTGCTAGTACCTGGGGACCAGGTTTAAAAGTTAAGAAGCAGAGTGGAAGCCTATGATGGTTACCTGTGAGTTTAGAATATTAGCCCACATTAAAGTACACACATTTCTTTTCACAATTAAGATAGTGGAATAGAACTGAGATTGGTGTCATTTTCGTTTCCCCTAGCGACCACCTGCAACCCACTTTCTCCTTCACAAGGGGCCTTCAGCACCAGGGGAGAGATGAGGGAGAAGAGAATAACATGAGTGGAGGAGAAAGCACATCATCATTTAGGACAAGTTTCAGGATTGTCTTTATTATGTGGCCATTGGACCAACAACTTCATCAACCAATCAGGCCATTGTGCGACTTTGTGACATCATCAAAACGTGCATGCAGAGTCCTGCCTGCTCCGCCGTGCTAAAGCAAAATCCTGCCTATCCCGCAACGACAGCAGCATTGTTTGCACTGCTTTTCAAGAGGTATTAACATTTTATTATCATTTTCTATTTCCATAACTCAAAACATTACACGTATGGCACCTTGTTGAAAATGTGTTTTGCTTGGTGTTGTTCTATTACATGGATTAGCTTTAAGATAGCATCAACAAAGCTAACTAGATAAAAAGTAATGGAGGGAAAACAATTACCAAGCTAGCATTAAAGTTAGTTAGGTTTGAAGTGCAGGGCCATGCTTTTTATTAGCTGATAATACATTTGGATGATTATTGTTGAAGTCAGATATTTAACAGCTTAAGGTAGTCTCGGGGTATTGCTCGCCTAAGGTAGAGTACCTCATGATAAGCTGTAGACCACACTATCTACCATTATATAATTTTCGTAGCTGTCTATTTACCACCAGAAAACGACGCTGGCACTAAGACCACACTCAAAGAGCTTTATAAGGCCATAAGCAAAGACGCTTATAAGAAATCCAGTTATTCCCTCAGACGAACCATCAAACCGTTGGATGTGGCAGGACTTGCAAACAATTATGGACTACTAAGGGAAACCCAGCAGTGAGCCTACCAGACAGGCTAGCTTCGAGACAAGCAACACTGAAGCATGCATGAAAGCACCAGCTGTTCTGGACGACTGTGTGATCACACTCTCCATAGACGATGTGCGAAAGACCTTGAAACCAGTCAACATTCACAAGGCCGTGGAGCCAGATGAATTACCAGGACGTGTACTCAGAGCATACACGGACAAATTGGCAAATGTCTTCACTGACATTTTCAACCTCTCCCTGACCGAGTCTGTAATACCTACATGTTTCAAGCAGACCACCATTGTCCCTGTGCCCAGGAAAGCCCAGGAAAGGTAGCCTGCCTAAATGACTACCGCCCGTAGCACTCACGTACATAGCCATGAAATGCTTTGAAAGGTTGGTCATGGTTCACCTCAACACCATCATTCCCAGTAACCCTAGACCCACTCCAATTTGCATACCGCCCCAACAGATCCACAGATTGCGTCAACTCCTGGTATGGCAACTGCTCGGCATTCGACCGTAAGGAGCTACAGAGGATAGTGCGTATGGCCCAGAATATCACTGAGGCCAAGCTTCCTGTCATCCAGGACCCCCTCCCCCTTTGTTTTTACACAGCTGCTACTCACAGTTTATTATCTAAGCATTGTCACTTTACCCCTACCTAAATGTACAAATTAACTCGACTAATTGCACATTGTCTCGGTACTGGTACCCCCCGTATATAGCCTCATTATTGTTATTTTATTGTGTTACTATTTGTATTTTATTATGTATTTTTTACTTTAATATATTTAGTAAATACTTTCTTAAGAAAATGTTCTTAAAAGTTGGTTAAGTTCTTGTAAGTACGCATTTCAAGGCAAAGTCGGCACACGTGACAAATGAAATTTGATTTGTTTTGAAATAGTTATCTAGCGTGCTAAAAGCCTTGCTAAAAAGGTAACTAGAAGCTAATATTATGGACACGTGTCGGCACATGTCTGGGAGATACTATTTTCTCCGTTGCCTGCGGTCTGGCAAAGTTTTTTTAGTTTTAGTTAGTTAATTTTTGTTATTTTTACAGGAACAGTGCACATTAATCAACGTTTCAGTAAAAGTGCCGGTTTTAGCCAGCCGGCTAATTTTCAACCGCAGTCCCTGGGCAGGTTATTAAAAACAATTACAATATAGACAATAGCAACATAGAACAAGCAAGACATAGCAACATAGGACAAGCAAGACATAGCATACAGACAGAGCAACATAGGACAAGCAAGACGTAGCAACATTGGACAAGCAAGACATAGCATACAGACAGAGCAACATAGGACAAGCAAGACATAGCATACAGACAGAGCAACATAGGACAAGCAAGACATAGCATACAGACAGAGCAACATAGGACAAGCAAGACGTAGCATACAGACAGAGCAACATAGAACAAAAAGCAGCAAGACAAAATTCATAAAAGCAACAAAGTGTTTCCACACCTCACAAGCTACAGACAACAGACAACATGGAAAGCGGAAACACACAGCTAGGGACCATGTTCACAAATCTGATTGACCTTCAGCCATGTCTTCAAGCATTTTGTGAAAGTGTGATATGTGGTGCAGTTATGTGTGTCTGATGGCAGTGTATTCCAGACATGGGAAGCTCTCACAGAGAATGCAGATTTACTAAAGGTGCTTTTCCTTAGGGGAACTATACAGTCACCTCTCATGGCAGACCTTGTGGATCTGCTGCCATATGTCTGGGTTTTCTGTTTAACAAAAATATTGAGTGGAGGGGGAGCCAGGCCATTAAGGATCTTGAATACAAGACATGCGTCGGTGTATTGCACAAGATTTTCCCAACTCAAGAGCTCATGCTTTCTAAGTATGTGACAATGATGATGGCTATTGGGCTTCCTATCAAGCACTTTGAGAGCATGTTTGTAGACAGACTGAATAGGTTTTAATGTTGTACAGCAAGCTTGGGCCCAACAAAACAAGCAGTATGTTAAGTGGGGGAGTATCATAGATTTGAAGTACAGTTTTGCTACCTCTGTAGTCAAACAATTTCGTATAAATCGGAATTTAGCTAGGTTGAATTTAGTTATTTGAATTACCTTTTTCACATGCTTTTTAAAAGAGAGGTTGGAATCAATTATGATGTCAAGGTACTTAAAATCGGATACCACCTGGAGCTTCTCCCCTGACACATAGACATCTGGCTCAGTAGCATCTGTTGCCCTCTTTGTGAAGAACATGCAAACCGTTTTTTTCACATTGAGATTCAAACACGAGTCACTGAGCCACTTTGTAACCTGGACCATTACAGTAGTGAGTTCTTGTGCAGCTTGTTGTTTGCTCTTTGCATGCACATATATCACTGTATTATCTGCATACATTTGAACTTCAGACCCAGTACAGACAAAAGGCAGATCATTAATGTACAGGCTGAACAGTAGGGGCCCCAGTATTGACCCTTGGGGCACGCCCACATCATAGCTACGAGTGGGCGACAGCTCATTGCTCACTCTGACACACTGAGTTCTGCCTTCAAGGTATGATTTCATCCATCTCAAGGCTTCAGGGGAAAAGTTGAACTTGGACAATTTTGTGATGAGAATCTCATGGTTAACAGTATCAAAAGCCTTCCTTAGGTCCAGAAACACAGCCCCAACAGCACCCCCTTTGTCCATCTTGGACTTCACATTTTCCAGAAGAAAGCAGACTTTCAAATGCAGTCAAAGAGCCACAGGTAAAGACTGATTAGGTTACAAAGCTATTGTACAGATTACATTTAGTCACCACAATGGCCATGATCCACAGTCCCAAGCGTATGGTAAATTCCGAAGAATATGACATGAACTAGTAAGTCAAATTGAAGAATGGATTTTTTTCAAAGCGAAACCCGACACCATACTTCTTCAAACACACTCATGGTCTAGGACCCAACGACGCAGTGATGTGAACAATAGAGAATACTTTGTGGTATGCTGAGCAAGAAACACTTGCAGCAGGATGATTCTGAAAGCACAGAAATATTAGTTTCAAGTTTTACAGTGAAATACCTTTCTTGCAAGCTCTAACCCCAACAACGCAGTAATCAATGTAGCACTAAAAATAACAAGGTTGAACAAAAAATGTAAAAAAGAAATAATAAGAACATGATAAAGTAAGTAAGCACACTATATACAGGGTCAGTTCCAGTACCATATTTACAATGTGCAGGGATACCGGAGTGATAGAGGTAGATATGTACAGGGGTAAGGTGACTAGGCATCATGATAGATGATAAACAGACTTGCAGCAGAATAAATTAAGATTGTATGTGCGTGTATGTGGAGTCAGTACAAATGTGTGTATGTTATGTGTGTCTTGGACTGTGAGTGTGTAGAGTCTGTTTAGTGTGCCTAGAGACAGTGCAACAATTTAAATAAATACAAGGGTCAATTCAGATAGTCCGTGTAGCTATTTCGTTAGCTATTTAGCATCCTTATGGCTTGGGGATTGAAACTGTTCACGGGCCTCTTGGTGTTATACTTGATGCACCGGTACCACTTACCAGAGAGAACAGTCCATAGCTTGGGTGGCTGGAGTCTCTATTGATTTTCCGGGCCTTCCTTTCACACCACCTGATATAATGTACTGGATGTCAGGGAGCTCGGCCCCAATGATGTACTGGGCTGTCCTCACCACATTCTGTAGCACCACGCGATCGAGGGCTGTGGTGTTACCATACCAAACAGTGATGCAGCCAGTCAATACGCTCTCAACGGTGCTGTAGGACTCATGCCAAACCTTTTCAACTTCCTGAGGGGGAAGAGGCGCTGTCGCACATTCTTTACAACTGTGCGCGTGTGTGTGGACCTTGAAGTTCTCGACCAGCTCCACTACAGACCCATTGACGTGGATGGGGGCATTCTCGCTCCCCCCCATTTCCTGTAGTCCACGATCAGCACCTTGAGCTTACTGACGTTGAGGGAGAGGTTGTTCTCCCAGCACCACACTGCCAGGTCACTGACTTCCTCCCTATTGGCTGTCTCATTGTTGCCGGTGATCAGGCCTACCACGTTGTGTCATCAGCATGATGGTGTTGGAGTTGTGTGCGGCCACATGGTCGTGGGTGAACAGGGAATACAGCAGGGTACTAAGCACCCCCCCCCCCCCCCCCCGTGGGGACCCTGTGTTGAGGGTCAGCTTAGTGGAGGTGATGTTGCCTACCCTCACCACCTGGGGTCGTCCCGTCACGAAGTCCAGGATCCAGTTGCAGAGGGAGGTGTTCAATCCCAGGATTCCAAGCATGGTGACGAGCTTGGAGGGGATAATGGTGTGGTACGGTGAGCTGAAGTCAATTAACAGTATTCTCACATAGGTATTCCTCTTATCTAGGTGGGTGAGGGCAGTGTGGAGTGCAATTGAGATTGTGTCGTCTGTGGATCTGTTGGGGCGGTATACAAATTGGAGTGGATCTAGGGTGTCTTGGATTATGGAGTTGATGTGTGGCATAACCAGCCTCTCAAAGCACTTCATGATTACAGAAGTAAGTGCTACAGGGCGGTAGTCATTGTGGCATGAAGCCTTAGAGTTCTTGGGAACAGAAATGATGGTAGTCATCTTAAAACATGTGGGGATTATAGATTGGGACAAGGAGAGGTTGAACATTACAGTGAATATTCCTACCAGCTGAACTCTGAGAATGTGTCCTGGAATATGGTCCCCTCCGCCTTGCAAGTGTTGACCTGCATCTCAGGAGTAAATGTCAGCTTGGCTTTTCATAGCTGATCATTCAGAGTTAGAGACAGCAGATGCGGTAGAGAGAGTCGAAAACAGCAAGTCCAGGACAAGGTAGCACATCCAGTGAACAGGTCAGGGTTCCATAGCCGCAGGCAGAACAGTTGAAACTGGAGCAGCAGCAGGTGGACTGGGGTGGACTGGGGACAGCAAGGAGTCATCAGACCAGGTAGTCCTGAGGCATGGTGGTAGGACTAAGGTCATCCGAGAGAAGAGAGAATAGAGAGAGAGTTAGAGGAAGCATACTTAAATTCACACAGGACACCGGATAAGACATGAGATATACTCCAGATATAATAGACTGATTCTAGACCACTGACACAAACTATCGCAGCATAATTACTGGAGGCTGAGACAGGAGGGGTTGGGAGACACTGTGGCCCCGTCCAAAGATACCCCCAGACAGAGCCAACCAGGCAGGATATAACCCCACCCACTTTGCCAAGCACAGCCCCCACACCACTAGAGGGTTATCTTCAAACCACCAACTTACTACCCTGAGACAAGGCCGAGACAGCCCACAAAGATTTCCCCCAAGGCACGAACCTGAGGAGGGCGCCAACCCGGACAGGAAGATATTGTCAAAGCGTGCATAAAATGAGTTTTTATTTTACCAGGCAAGTCAGTTAAGAACAAATTCTTATTTTCAATGACGGCCTAGGAACAGCAGGTTAACTGCCTGTTCAGGGGCAGAACGACAGATTTGTACCTTGTCAGCTCAGGGGTTTGAACTTGCTACCTTCCGGTTACTAGTCCAACGCTCTAACCACTAGGCTACCCTGCCGCCCCTTTGTCTGGTAGAGAGCCATCGTTGGTTATTAGCAGGTCTTTTTAAATAAAGTTTTATTTTACCAGCCATTTAGTTCTGAACAAGATCTGGGCCTAATTTTTAAATGGTGTGTTTTGAGTCAGCATGTAGCATGAGGGGGAAAGTTAACCATGTAAACACTAAAACTCCACTGACTGAAGTTGTTCATCTCCCTGACATAGTTTTGTCAGAAAACGTTGGCACAATTTACATGTAAATCTTAACCACCTCGGTTAATATAAATCAGACTTTTATTAACCAAACACGATGATTGCATTTAACTGTCAGGTCTAGACACGCAGAAGTCATATTGTGGTCCGATTGTCGTCTGTTCGAATCTGTCTGACCACTTCGCTTAGAGGACAGGGACACATTGTGTTGTGATTTCCGTTCGGTTTGGACAATCTGACCTTTAAATACATTCAGGCAATTTAACACAGGGTGGGAAATGTGGACACATGGGCACAGAGGATGGGCACATTAAGTAAAGCATGTGTGTCCTTTACCTGACACCACAGTAATGGATCATAGGTTTTCCCCAGGGTGGGACAGAATTGCCACTAAGCAACACACATACAATGCCATACTCTGCTTCTACATGAATGTGTCCATTAAAAATTATGTGACAAGTGGTGTTATTTAGATTAGGATTATTCTTTCATGTAATACTGGAAAATACTTTAATGGCTATTAAGACAGACTTTACCTTGTCAGGTACACGGTTCAGGCCACTGAGTTCTCAAGAAAGGGTAATGTGGTAGGAGTTGCCAGCGCAATCATTTCTGTAGCTCTGTTTTATAGAAAAATATCTATTTATCTGGGTGCTTCCCAAACTAAATGTCACATTACATTTAACATTGAAATACAAAGGAGACTTACTGTACCAGACAAACCAACTTTCTCCTTGAAAAATGGGTTGAACTACAATTAGTTTTTTTACATGGGTTAATTTATGTAAACAATAACTGCTATCCTGGTCAACCTATTAACTGTCAACTAAACATAGACAAATGATTTGCAAACATTAAAACGGTCAGTTGATGATTGAGAATGAGAACCGACACATCCATATGAAGATACAGGACCACCAGAGTCATATGAAGATACAGGACCACCAGAGTCACATGAAGATACAGGACCACCAGAGTCTTATGAAGATCCAGGACCACCAGAGTCTTATGAAGATCCAGGACCACCAGAGTCTTATGAAGATCCAGGACCACCAGAGTCACATGAAGATACAGGACCACCAGAGTCTTATGAAGATCCAGGACCACCAGAGTCATATGAAGATACAGGACCACCAGAGTCTTATGAAGATACAGGACCACCAGAGCCATATGAAGATACAGGACCACCAGAGTCTTATGAAGATACAGGACCACCAGAGTCATATGAAGATACAGGACCACCAGAGTCTTATGAAGATACAGGACCACCAGAGTCATATGAAGATACAGGACCACCAGAGTCTTATGAAGATACAGGACCACCAGAGTCATATGAAGATCCAGGAGCGCCACAGTGGGAATATGACGACCCAGGACAGACACCAATGATGATCCAGGACCACCACAATCCATTGCTAACATTTAGCTACGTCTGGTGTTGATGTTGATGTTGATGAAATTGATCATACTTTTAATATTGTTTTCGTTCATGAGAATTAGCCTAATATTAGATATCACATGTGCTTCTTATTAGCTGCTAATGACATTGTTGAATTTGTTACTAGCTAGCTAGATATTTTACTTCTACTTACCTTAAAACCTCTTCTTCGGGCTGGGGGGGGGGGGGGGGGTGTGTCCAAATTACACTGCTACTCAGGCCCAGAAGCTAGGATATGCATGTAATTGGTAGAGTTGGATAGATAGGTTCCTGCCTTTCTAGGGAGTTTTTCCCAGCCACCATGCTTCTACATCTGCATTGCTTGCTGCTTGTTTTTTTGTCTTTAACAAGGCCAAACAAAACACATTTTCTCATTTTGCTGAGGCGAGATGTGATAGTGACGAGTCATAAGTGAACATGACAGGCGGAGTATGTGTCTAATTATATAGAGCCACAGTGCTCATAGTCTGTAAGTGGAGGTCAGATACTCTCTGATGGTGAAGTCTATTAGATACAGGGACTGTGGAGTAAAGGTGGAGGAGCCTTTGGTATAACATTATAAAAGACCAAACTGTCATGCCCTGATCTGTTTCACCTGTCCCTATGATTGTCTCCACCCCCTCCAGGTGTTGCCCGTCTTCCCCATTATCCCCCTTTGTTCAAGCATACCAGCGTTTTGTCTCAGCTTCCTGGTTTTGACCCTTGCCTGCCCTGACTGAGTCCGCCTGCCGTCCTGTGGCTTTTCCCTTACTCTGAATTACCAACCAAGGTCGAAAATCCAGAGTAGTGGGGCAAAGGTACAGGACGACAGGCAGGCTCAGGGTCAGGGCAGGCAGAACGGTCAGAACCGGGAAATTATAAAACAGTAGTAAGGAACAGGCGGGAGCAGGGAAACAAAACGCTGGTAGGTTCTACGAACAAAACGAACTGGCCACAGACAAACAGAGAACACAGTTATAAATACACCGGGGATAATGGGGAAGATAGGCGACACCTGGAGGGGGGTGGAGACAAGCACGAAGACAGGTTAAACAGATGAGTGCAACAACTACCTTTACACAGCACATGTGAGCTGTCCTGACCAAAAAGAAGCGCCCAACAATCTACTCACTGAGCTTATGTATTTTAGGGAAAGTGATTTACAAAAGTAAACTTTCAATAGTGAACATACAGTACTAGCAATATACTGGCTACTATTGAGTCTTAAAAAAAGAATGCAAAAAAATGACTAACATTCGCCTTGGCTATCCCACTGTAGCTGGGAGACTCCCCTTTCCATAGTGGTTTGTAACCCAAACGTTTAGGAAGCTACTGTTCTTGGGAGTCTCCCCTTTCCATAGTGGTTTGTAGCCCAAACGGTTCGGACACATGACTACAGACCCGGGTTCGACCCCAGGCTGTGTCACGACCGGACGTGACCGGGAGTCCATTAGGGCGTCGTACAATTGACCCAGCGTCCTCCGGGTTAGGGGAGGGTTTGGTCGGGGATCTTTACTTTGCTCATCGCGTTCTAGCGACTCCTTGTGGCGTTGGAATATTGGTGGTCCGGACTTCAGACGAGTCCAGTTGGGCTTGTGGGGGTTGTAATGCAAAACGCTGTAGCTCTGCCACTTCCTACCACAGATGCGGAAGGCCGACAAAGCTTGATGCGATGAGTTGAGATGCAGCCAATGTAAAAAAATATATCTCTAGCTTATGAAACTGACAGATTTTTATGGGGATTTTAGTATTATGTTAATTAGATTGATGCACGTGAGCGTCAATAGACTCTTAAGGATGATTTAACAACTTTTTAATACATATCATTTTAAGGAAATCTAATCGCTGAACATAAAGCATGTCAAACTACAGGCCCTGCATGACCCCAATTCATTTAAAATCTACACCATGTCCGGGCCAGTGAGAAAAAAAGTGAATGGTGGACCCTGTAGAGCATCTACAGATGGACTATCCGTACTATCCAAATAAAGTGTGATCGTTAGTGATGAACTCACTAATTCATGATAGCTGTCACTCCTGCTCCTACAGGCTGGCTGTGAAAGCTTCTCTCTCTGGGAGACACTGGGTTCACAGGAGTATTTAGTGATTAAAGCTAGAGCACAGGACAGCATGAAAAAACCATAGTCTTACAAACCTTTATAGGAAGACACACTAGATCCTGGTGTGTAGGGTGCAGAAACATGCACTAAACTGATTTAGGTGGAGACTACTCCTTTGGATAGAGGTGGACCAAGTTGCGCTTGAGAGTTGGATTCATAGTCACACTTCAGATATTACCTAGAAATAGCCAAGAAGAGTGGACATTTGAGAAGGGAAAGTGGAAAATAAATGGCCTCCTCACAGCTAAACACATTAGTCATTTAGCAAATACTTTTATTCAGAGCGATTTACAGGTGCAAGTGCCTTGCTCAAGGGCAGGGACAGATTTTTCATCTCGTCGGCTCAGGCAGAAGCAACCTTGCGGTTACTGGCCCACCCCTCTTAAGCGCTAAGCTATCTGCTTAGGCCTGCCTTGTTTGTCCATCCCATGCTAATCATGTTGGATAGAGACATGCTTTTGAGTTAGCACTGGTCATTATCTGCTCCATCATCTTCACTATGCTCTTGGGACTGAGAGGGTCATGCCATTGTACACCCTCGAGACATTCTTATACACACACAGTAACATACAGTGGGGCAAAAAAGTATTTAGTCAGCCACCAATTGTGCAAGTTCTCCCACTTAAAAAGATGAGAGAGGCCTGTAATTTTCATCATAGGTACACTTCAACTATGACAGACAAAATTAGGAAAAAAATCCAGAAAATCACATTGTAGGATTTTTAATGAATTTATTTGCAAAGTATGGTGGAATTAAGTTATTTCATTATTTCAGTGTGGCATGAGATGAGGGGACTATGTCTCATGAAGCAAATATACTGTTTCTGACCCCTGTTGAATGTGTGATGGGCAGTGGGCGGACGGAGACGAGGTACTCGATGTATCTAAATTATGTATAATACATTATGTATAATATGTCTTGGTGATTAAATAGCCTAGTTCGTCATTACAGGATTTTTAACACACAATCTATGTTTTGCTCAGTCTGGCGTAACCCAACTATCAGAGCCAGAGGATCTCTTTCGGCTGCTGCTGACAACAACTGCATGTAAGTTGCTCTTCTACATAATAATTATGTCTGCCTAGCATTTTGTCTTCATTTTGACAGATTAACGCTTATTTCTGAAGAGTAACTCATGTTTGTGCTCCTTTGTTTTCCTTCTCAGGAACCAACCAGGCAACAACCCATACTGCAGCCTACTGTTCCTTACAGAAGTCAGTCAGAGTTGGTACCAAGATTGACATGGCCATTATTCCCCCCAAAAATGCCCCCTTGGCCACCAATCCATATTTCCAAACTATTTTAGCATATAATGACAATAAAATCTCAAAACTATGCTGGTATTCTCTTGTCCATTATTTTATTGTTTATGATATTATATTCTTAGCTAAACATCTGTATTTTTATTAGAAGCCCTAATTCATAAATGGCACCATATAGGGTTCTATATGGAATCAATTTTGGTTCAGTGAAGAAGAATCCTTGGGTTCTGATCAAAGACCCCTATAAAAGGGTTCCATATAGAACTTTTAGGGGCTCCATATATGAAGCAAGCGATAGAACCCTTTCTGGTTATATATGCAACCTTTTGTCTAAGAATGTATAGCAGAGGCCCTGTACTGCAACATATTTCAATAATCACACACAGATGTGACCCATGCGACAGATAATAGTGTGTGTTTGTGTATATGTGTGTACTGTACAAAAACATGTATTATATCTAGACACATCAACAAAATTTGCACAAAAAAGAAGAAAGTTGAGTAGACTTCAAAGCACTCAGAATGTAAAATGCATTAAATCAACTTAAGTTGTCTGTGTTTACGCAACTGTGTGTTTACGCAACTTCAATTCAAAACAACTGAAGCAACATAACAGTTGTGTTGACTCAAAATGTAAAGTTGAGATAAGTACAACTTATCAAATTATCTATACGTATGTATGTAACTTAATAATCTCTGGTAACAAGTAGGCCAAGCCCTCTGACAACGCACCTCTTAGGCTTTCAACAATTATTTGACAGTAATACATTTCCTGTTAGCTAAGATGACACACAAGAAAGCTAGCTATATCAAGCTGCTAAACAGGCTATTATTACTCTAACTACATTGTAACGTTGTTAGCTAGCTTTCCTAACTGACCTTTCGCCGGTGAGTTTTCAAATGTCGTATGAAGTTCGATGTAGTTGCGCCAGCGTCTTTAATGTTAATTCCATAAGTTTTGCAAACAGAATTTCATTTTTTTTGCCACTGGATTACACTGCAGGTTCTTGTAACCAAATGTAATAACAAAAGCCTCACCACCTGATGACATTGTTGCTGATTCTGATTGTTTAACTGTAGTGCTACAGTCACTCACAAATGACGCGGACGTTCTAGGATGATTTTCAACCGTCTGCATTAAACTACTGTGTTACAATGCCACCTGTTCCATGTTATCTGGCAGAATGCACAACAAGAACTTATCCCAGTACTGACTTGGATTGTTCCCAAGTCTCTCATCTAGAGTCCAAGTCAAGTCTCAAGTCAATTGATCACGAGTCTAACTTCAGTGTGACTCGAGACCGAGTCTTAGATGCACACTGCTTGCCCTACAGGACACCTACAACACCAGGTGTCACAGGAAGGCCAAGAAGATCATCAGGGACCCTGAAACCAAGCCATGCCCTGTTCTCCCTGCTTCCATCACTCAGACGCGGGCAGTACAGGAGCATCATGGCAAAAACTGAAAGACTGGCCAATAGTTTCTACCCTCAGACCATCAGGCTGCTGAATATCCACCACTAGTCAGCTACCTGCTTCAATACAGACACAATGCCCTTGGACAGCACGATATGAAGCATGTCTACCAAGTATGGTCACGACACATCTAACCAATGAGAAAAACAGATTGATATTGTTTCTGTGGGATCTTTCTCCCATTGTGTTGGAATCTACGTTTACTTTCTGAATGGTAAACGAGGTGTGCCAGATCCGTGTGTTTACAAGCTCATGGCCCGCTATGAGATTGCTTATAAATAGCAGCTACGTTTTACAATGCACTTACAATGGGCAATTTCTCTCACACACTCCATCTACCTCCCTCAAGTGTAGTACAAATACACACTCTCTCACACACATACATACACAGACACGCACACACACATACACACATGCACACATGCACACACACACAGTAAAACATTATTTGGTGTTTCAACTTATTAGTTCTAGTCATAAAGTTGCATGGCTTTTCTCAAGATCTACCAACTTTCAATTTCAAACTATCCATATGTACTTTGACTTATAAAGGATAGTGAAGTTAACTTAAGTTAACAGTATAACCTACTATTCCTAGTTGAATCAATTTCAATTTTAGTTATATAAACTTTAAATGTAGTTATCGAAACTAACACCGAATTTACTTTGACTACTAAAAGATAGTCAAGTCAACTTTACAATGTTTCAATTAATCTAACTTACTATCAAGTTAAGTAGACTTAACAACCCTAACCCGACTTTTAAAAATGATAGATATTTCCATGTGTGAGCTTTTTCTCCAGTTTCAAAACACTCAGTAATGTCATCCAACCAAGAGACCACTTGAACTACAACTACATTTGTACTTGTTACTTTTTACAATTGATTGATATGTAAAAGGTTGCTCTGGATAAAAGTATGCTAAATTACCAAAATGTAAGTATAACAAATGTTATGGTTACAAAGCATACTGGAAATGATTTAAAAAATAATAAGTTGAAGTCATCTTAACTTGACATTTTTTGTTAATACAGCGTTTTTTTCAGTTGAGTTGACATTTGGGTTGTGAATTTCAAAGTTGAGTAAAGCATGTTGATCTTTCTTGATTCGACTTAGTTACAGTACATAATGGCTGCACTGCTGGACCCATCTTTCTGGCTGTTCTGGCTTGATCCACATACCACATGAAGATAAAGCTGAATTGAAGGAGAGTCTGATTGGTAGGTACAATGCATTACAACATGCTATGTTTTCTATGTCACTTGCATTTAAATAATAATGCTTTTTTATGTACAGTACAATGTGTACTGTTATATTCGTACATTATTTAATGCATTTTTTTCAGACCTTGTTTTGGCTGAAGCACTGAAAGTTACCGTTACGGAGAGCAGTAGTGGAGAAGAAGAACAACAACCACCTGCCAAAACCTCCAGACTTTTCTCTGACTACCACAACAAGATCAGCAAGAAGAAAGGAGACAAGGTTTTCTGTCAGAGCAGAGACTATTTGCTACATTCAAGTATCTTCTGATGAAAATAAAATAGATTTTTAGAGAATCCATGCAAAAGACTTTCCAAGGCTCAAGCTTAGTCATGGAGGCCTCATCATGCACCCTCATCGTGCCAGGCTCAGTGCAAGAATGCTGACAAACTTGTTCTTTCTCAATGTCTGCAACATAAATGTTCTCTGTCTTAGGGAACAGGACATACTTTTCTACTTGTTAGAGAAAATTGTATTTCTGTTAAGTGTCCAGGTCAGTAAATATATTTTAGGGTTAAAGGTCATTACGTTTGCTATATAGAACACTCTAGTAGTGCAGTTATCGAACAGTTGTCAGTCATGTTGGTTTACATTCATACTTGTCATTTATCTTCCCTCACCTACAGATTTTCTGTTTGTGTGGCAGAATGAAGTGAAATATAGACTGTGTCTGCCACAAAATACCATGCACTTTAAAATGTTTGCTTTTTTTCATATCCGGTACAATTACTTTTATTAATGTAAACTGTCTACGTTTTAAAAAGAAATATATTTTGATTTAATGTGCTTTCTTTCATACAAGTATGGACTAATGAACAAGGGAGTCTCTTCAAATAATTTACAGACCTAACCCACAGCAGGCAGAAAGCCATTGCCATAAGGGACTTGAGACTTGACTTAGACTTGGCCCTAAAAGACTTGAGACTTGACTTGGACTTGGCCCTAAAAGACTTGAGACTTGACTTGGATTCCACCTCAAAGACTTGAGACTTGACTTGGATTCCACCTCAAAGACTTGTGAACATCTCTGTCACCCTCTGAAGAGCCTTACGGTCCGTGTCGGTGGTTGCCTTACCAGGCTGTGATGCAGCCCAACAGTATGCTCTCGATAATGCTCCTGTAGAACAGGGAGGGCCCTCGGGTACAGGCTGAATTTCTTCAACATCCTAAGGTTGAAGGATCGCTGTTGTGCCTTCTTCACCATGGTGTCCGTGTGGTTAGACCATTTCAGATTTTCTAAGATGTGTACGCTGAGGAATTTTAAGTTATTGACAGTCTCCAAGGCGGCCCATTGATGTGGATGGGGGAAAGTCCAGGGTGGTTCCTCCTGAAGCCCCCAATCAGCTCCTTTGTTTTGCTAACGTAGAGGGAGAGGTTGTTTACCTTGTACCACGCTGGCAGAGTGCCTACGTCCTCCCTGTAGGCTGGCTCATTGTTGTTGATAATCAGGCCTACCACTGTTGTGTTGTCAGCGAACTTGATGGTGGAGATGGGACTGTGTGAGGCCATGCAGTTGTGGGTATACAGGGAATACAGGAGGGGACTGAGGACGCACCCTTGTGGAGCCCCCGGGTTGATAATTAGTGTCGAGGAGATAATGTTGCCTACCTTCACCACCTGTGGGCGGCCGTTGGGAAGTTCAGGACCCAGTTGCATAGGGAAGAGTTCAGACACGGGGTCGGAAGCTTTGTAATGAGCTAATAAAGGCACTGTGGTATTGAAGGCTGAGCTGGAGTCGATGAACAGCATCCTCACATATGCATTATTTTTGTTCAGGTGGGTGAGGGCAGTGTGCAGTGCCATGGTGATTGCGTCGTCCGTGGTTCTGTCAGGATATTCTGTGCCGTACACTGAACAATATTATGTCGAGGTATGATATGGTGTTTGTAATATACTGTAGGCACTGAGACCAGCATTTATCGGGCAAAGAAGAACTGTAGACTGATGGCCAATGAGCAGTACTGCAATTACAAAACACTTTATCCACGCAGTAGAAGTACACTATATATATATATATATATACTATTCTTATCTCTAACAAATACACGGTATCATTGTGCATTCCACTCTGCACGGCTAAAGTAATGAAAGTAATGAAATAAAACGTCTCTAACTCTCGCCCCTGTTCCTTCCAAGCTCCCTTAACGACGAGGTGCGCATGTGCAGCACTGCATTTAAATGAAGATGTGTAAAAGTGTACGACTCCAATTCCTTTGGGGTTGACTGCGCGCTCTGTTAATTTGCATCTCATCAACCTTATGAGACACATTTCTTACACCTCTCCATATACGAACCACTGTGACCCTCATCACCCTACACACATCTCAATTCTACGTAGGCCACAGCATCATTACCCTCCGTCTAATTGTTGTTGACATAGTCAAGGTCACAATGCTCCGAGGGGACAAACCTTGGGAATGTTTGCTATAATACACACCCAAATGATCTGCTCATCTGGAGCAGCTTATCCTATCAGCCAGAGGAAGAATAGAGGGTACAGGACCGAGATATTAAAACTTGTTTACTATGTTCCTCTGACGGTGGTTAAGAGGAAATCATGTTCTACACTACATGACCAAAGGTATGTGGACACCTGCTAGTCGAACATCTCATTCCAAAATCAAGGGCATTAATATGGAGTTGGTCCCCCCCTTTGCTGATACTACAGCCTCCAATCTTCTGGTAAGGCGTTCCACTAGATGTTGGAACACTGCCACGTTGAAAGTTACTGAGCTCTTCAGTAAGGCCATTCTACAACCAATGTTTGTCTATAGATATTGCATGGCTATGTGTTCAATTTTGTACACCTGTCAGCAATGGGTGTGGCTGAAAAAGCCAAATCCACAAATTTGAAGGGGTGTCCACTTACACTAGATATACAAAATTGTTGAGCTATGGGAGTTTGGTTAAATCTGAGATGGGTGAGTTTCTCTCAACATAGGTCAAAAACATTTTTATGGTACCACAACAGTTCTTGCCTGGTCATATTCATCAAATGCTTAATTATGTTTATATGAATGGTATTCAATGGCCAATCAACCATCTCTTTCTAAAGACCATTAAAATGTTCTAAACTCTCATTATGGAGATAATGGAAGTGTTACGTTGGTCAATACATAAGTGTTTACTTTCACACCCCCTGTACTGCATCCATCCACCTACACTGTGTTGAAATGAAGACTACCATACACATTATGCAAGCCTGAATAAAAACACTGCTTGGTATGTGAAGCAACTCATTAAATCCAATTATTGTCCACAGAGGTTTGTTCACCTTGGATAGAATAGATAGAGATAATGATCGGCTCTGTTGAAGGGAGATAACCCCTTCACCTAACGATCCTGTATGGAAATCATTTCAGATAAGCCTTTCTTTTTTAAACATGTGTGATCCCAATGATTGCATTGAATTTGAGCCAGAGAAACTGGAAATTAATTTAGGTCGGCTTTGCATGTACATTTACGTAATTTAGCAGGCACTCTTATCCAGAGCAACTTACACTAGCGAGGGCATACATTGTGCGTTTTCTTAGTTGTCCCCCCATGGGAATCAAACCCACAACACTGACATTGCAAGCACCATGCTGTACCAACTGAGCCACACGGTTTGGTACACAGCACAGCCTGTCTTCATTTGTTCCTTTCAGCATGCATAGGCCTGCGTCACTTGATGGCAGAGCATGATAATGAAGTGGTTTGGTAAGCCTTG
Organism: Oncorhynchus gorbuscha; assembly: GCF_021184085.1. Classification (NCBI taxonomy): domain Eukaryota; kingdom Metazoa; phylum Chordata; class Actinopteri; order Salmoniformes; family Salmonidae; genus Oncorhynchus; species Oncorhynchus gorbuscha. The sequence goes on along the minus strand of NC_060180.1, from coordinate 7,898,798 downwards.
CTCGAATTCCACTATATTTATTCAATCCAAATATCCACTGGGCACACGGATAGAGCTGGTCAAATACAACCTCTTGTGAATGACAGAGATAAAGAGAGAAATGGTGTCATCCAAACATATAGGGGGGAAATAGAAATATGATCAATGTCAACAATGAACTGTCACATACTGACAGAACATATTCATTAAAATGACTTACAGCCCCTCCTAGCTGTTTGACATTTGAATGGTCCTTGATGGACCGTAATCCTCATCCCTTCTGTCAGTTAGCAAACCTCCTGCCCTATTATTTGATTGGCTGCCTAATTAAACATGACATGAGGGCAATTAGTGTAGTTTGTTCCCTATTTTACAAAGTGGCAAAATAGTAAAATAAATGTGATACAAACACAAACAAGTCCGGTGATATAGTGACTAGACAACAGGATTATAGCTCAACAGTAGATGATGGGACTGAGTCAAGTCGGAAGACAAGCTTGTTATCAGCAATTGGGTAGGCTTAATATTTGGTTAATTGTTAAACATTAGGAGGAGGAAATAAAATAATCCTCACTCCCATCGTGTATCATTCCTGGTCTGACACCCGTGTTCACTGCATGTGGGTGTTAAAGCAAATCACCCGGTGAAGTCATTTGGGGAGTACTCACAATGCTGCGTGTGTTTGGTGAGTGCATCTATGACCTTAGCAACCACTATCAGCAGGTCCCATGGGTTCTGCTGTTGGAACAGGCTGTGTTCCCTAAAGGTGCTCCAACCCTGCTTCGCCTGGCTCTACGGTAACTGTTGCCATGGTGCTGTCAGTGAGTGATCCCTCAGCCCCTCCTCTCAGCCCCCCAGTCTGACAAAACAGAAAAGAGATGCTGGAAAAACATGTCACAGTTCCCATGAGACTGATTCAAGGGTTTTTCTTTATTTTAGTATTTTCAACAGCGTAGAATAATAGTGAAAACATCAAAAGTATTAAATAACACATGGAATCCTGTCCTGTGGTAGCCAAAAAGTGTTAAACAAATCAAAATATATTTTATATTTTACATTCAAAGTAGCCACCCTTTGCCTTGGTGACAGCTTTGCACACGCTTGGCTTCACCTGGAATGCTTTTCCAACAGTCTTGAAGGAGTTCCCACATATGCTGAGCACTTGTTGGATGCTTTTCCTTCACTCTGTGGTCCAACTTATAACTAACCATCTCAATTGAGTTGAGATCGGGTGATTGTGGGGGCCAGGTCACCTGATGCAGCACTCCATCACTCTCCTTCTTGGTCAAATAGCCTTTACACAGCCTGGAGGTGTGTTGGGTCATTGTTCTGTTGAAAAACAAATGATAATCCCACTAAGCTCAAACCAGATGGGATGGTGTATCGCTGCAGATTGCTGTTGTAGCCATGCTGGTTACGTGTGCCTTGAATTCTAAATACATAACAGACAGTGTCACCAGAAAAGCACCCCCACACCATCACACCTCCTCCTTCATGCTTCACAGTGGGAACCACACATGCAGAGATCATTCGTTCACCTACTCTGCGTCTCACAAAGAAGCGGCAGTTGAAACCAAAAATCTCTAATTTTGACCCATCAGACCAAAGGACAGACTTCCACCAGTCTAATGTCCATTACTCGTATTTCTTGGCCCATGCAAGTCTCTTCTTCTTATTGGTGTCCTTTATTAGTGGTTTATTTGCAGCAATTCGACCATGAAGGCCTGATACACGCAGTCCCCTATGAACAGTTGATGTTGAGATGTGTCTGTTACTCTAATGTAGAGGCGAAAGAAACGCACACCTATTTAGGCGAGCTGCTGGCTAGCAGAGTGGAACAATTGAAAATAATGGAGAGCCGCACACTCCAGGAGCTAAGATGCAAAAATGTTATTTCCAACGTTTCCACAGACAAGCCGTCTTCATCAGGGTATAATTACAAACACTGCAGAGTGACTCGTTTATATAGTGTCAAAAGACACACACAGGTGTCTGTAATAATGGCCGGGTGTGGCCTGATATCATTGGTTTATTCTCATATATTAAAATAGCATACAAAAAAACATAAATGGATAGTGTACGATCATAGATACAATTTGGCTACACAAGCCTACAAACATTTACAATAGAATGGCTTCAGATCTGTTACTCTAATGAACATATCCTCTGCAGCAGAGGTAACTCTGGGTCTTCCATTCCTGTGGCGGTCCTCATGAGAGCCAATTTCATCATAGCGCTTGATGGTTTCTGCGAATGCACTTGAAGAAACGTTTAAAGTTCTTGAAATTTTCTGCATTGACTGACCTTCATGTCTTAAAATAATGATGGACTGTCATTTCTCTTTGCTTATTTGAGCTGTTCTTGAAATATTATGGACTTGATCTTCTACCAAATAGGTCTATCTACTGTATACCACCCCTACCTTGTCACAACACAACTGATTGGCTCAAACGTATTAAGAAGGAAACAAATTCCACAAATGAACGTTTAACAACGCCTGTTAATTGAAATGCATTCCAGGTGACTACCTCATGAAGTAGGTTGAGAGGATGCCAAGAGTGTGCAATGCTGTCATCAAGGCAAAGGGTGGCATCTTTAAAGAATCTCAAATGTGTTTTGGTTTCTACATGATTTCATATGTGCTATGTCATAGTTTTGATGTCTTCACTATTATTCTACAATGTAGAAAATAGTACAAATGAAGAAAAACCCTTGAATGAGTAGGTGTGTCCAAACTTTTGACAAGTACTGTATATCCAAGCGGCAGTCTCAGGCTACGGAGGAAGGTGCATCTTAGTTACATGGCTGGAGAACGCTGTACATTTGCACTGCTTCAACAGCATGGATGATGTAGCTACATAAAGAAGCAGAGCATGTACTTAAAGCTCAACACTAATGATCAACGACTAACGATACACTCCATGTTTCATAAGCCGATAGTTTCACTAGAGGATAACCTTGTGTTATTTTAGGGATGCAGAGAGATGTATCTTAATCTTAAGGGGCCTCACTCTCACCCCACCGCAGGTTTATAGACAATAGTTGTTATGTTTTCAAATGCTGATTCTCAGCCAGTGAAGAAGCTGATATGCTAATCAAAAAGCCCACCGTGTTGCAAGCAGAAATATAAAGCTGTGACCAACCGGATCGCAAAGCAAACAATTTCACACACTTCCCAACACGTCAGACGCTGTGATAATTCCCCCACTCAGCGTTAAGGGACATTACGCAATGCTTCGCAGAGTCAGGCAGGCTCTTTTTACAGTAAAAACATGCTATGCTTTTAGCCACAGTCAATAAGGGAGCAGCGAATGGCTTAAGGATAGTGTTCTATTCCTCCCACCCAGATCCTCCATCAAAGGTTAGTCATCCTTTGAGCAGGACTAAGGCCAGCCTTCTCTCCTCTCTCCTTTCCTCCGCGCATTGCTGCAGATACACTGTAATGTCAGAGGCTCAAGTTGGTTAAAATTATGAATAAATTACTGGGACTTTCTTTCAATTTAGTATGGGCCTGGCTGTGTGTGTGCGTGTGTGTGTGTTGTTAGGTGAGTATTGTAGTTTGATATTATGCCTGAGTCTTGTATACATTCAGGGAGAATTAGTCAATGCCAACGGCTGTTTGTTCACATTAAATCACCATAAAAGGGTGGTTGAGGTGTCGTCCATCCATCCTTCATCTTTAAATCTAAAGCTTGAGATGACAATGAAGATTGAAAGCATTTTGATCTAAAGGCACTGACAGTTAATTATGGACTATGCTGATTGTGTTGATGTGTTGTAAATGTCAATTGTCTTGCTGGAGTTTCGTAGGCCACCATTTTGGCATCGCTGTTTAGGCATTCAGGGGACCATCTGCTGCCATCAACAAACTTGTCCAATAATATGCTGCGGAAATACAGAAGGGACTTCAATTGTTTTTCATTTCAAACGCTGAAATGTGAATCTCTGTACCAGAACTTATAACAATCAGAAATGTTCTGGTTTTTCAGCAAAAACGTTTTAGTATATATAAATAGTAGCTGATTTCTCTATGTCCGCACAAAACGGTGTGGCGGTGAAGCTTTCCGTATTTGTAATCACTTATTTATCACTCCTGTAGATCTTTCCTCACCACCACCTGAAATACATACTACACTGGAACCCAATCTGGCTCCAAAACATATTCCCACAGTTTCAGATTCCATGGAATCGCGTATGCTGGCAACAAGGCCATGAACAACATAACATAATGCACTTATATGGGCTGACACTGTGCTGTATAAATGTATACAGTCACAGAGCACTTCTCCTGTTACTTTGAGGCCAGGTGCGAGAGGGAGTGTTGGAGATATGTTGGAGAATGGCTGAGATATGTTAGTGGGAGGATAAGGTGTTGATCTATCAGAGGAGAGGGATGGGTGTAGGATTTCAGTTGGAATTGTGACAGAAAATATGTGGGTGTGTACTGTAAAGTGAGTCCATGGAATGTTTGATGGTTGTATGTGGGATGCTGTTGTACATACAGTACATTATTTACTGTACTGTGTGTGCAGACATATGTGACTGATTACAAGATCCTAGGCTTATTGTCATTTTTTGTTCTTATTGTCAACTGTTCTTTACCGTTTATAAAAGTTTAGCTTCAAAAAGGAATATCACACACTGCAATTGGAGACATTTATGGGAAAGCAATGCTGCTACGAGAGTGTTTTCCCACTTTGGAGAAAAAGATAATCAAAGTTTCTGTTGATATTCTCATCAATTGCTAATGACCTCTTATTTGTTTATGCCCATTCAGGGTTGGACCAAGTTCAGTGAACAGACCACGTACCGGAAACAAACGTGATTTACAATGTTCTGGAACAAAACCGTTGCTTTAAAAGCATGCAAACCGGCTAATAACGTTATTTTGTGTTCTAGCCTTTTTTCCCCGTCCCACAGAAATTGCAAAACAAAGTGCCTATGGGTCTTTCAATAAATAATGGAGCCAATGTGTGACATTGAAACAAAAATAAAAAGGATTTTACTGCAGATTCACATATATACTTAGAGGAATAAAAGTGCATTCGGAAAGTATTCAGACCCCTTGACTTTTTCCACATTGTGTTAGGTTACAGGCTTATTCTAAAATGCTTAAATCATTTTTTCGCCCTCATCAATGTACACACAATACCCCATAATGACAAAGCAAAAACAGGTTTTTAGAAATTTGTGCAAATGTATAAAATGAACAAACTTGAAATATCACAATTGCATAAGTATTCAGACCTTTTCACCTAGTACATGTTGAAGCACCTTTGGCAGAGATTACAGCTTCGAGAGTTCTTGTGTATGATGCTACAAGCTCGGCACACCTGTATTTGGGGAGATTCTCCAATTCTTCTCTGCATATCCTCTCAAGTGCTGTCAGGTTGGATGGGCGTCGCTGCACAGTTATTTTCAGGTCTCTCCAGAAATGTTTGACCGGGTTCAAGTCCGGGCTCTGGCTGGGACACTCAAGGACATTCAGAGACAAGTGACAAGAACATTTCCCAGCCTGCATAGCAACCATTTTGTTTAGAATGGACAACCAGTTCTTTTGCATAGCATCTATAACGACTGGGTCTGTAGTGGCACTGGCACAAAGAGTGGAGTGTACCCCCTTTGACTGGAGCGTAGAGCGAGTTTCCCAAAGGCTGGAGGGTCAGCCTTCTTGTCTGCTCCAAATTCGCTCCAGTAGCATGCCCGGGCATGCCCGGCCTAGCACGCATTTGTAGTCTACTTGTGTGCTGCTATAGACTCTTGCGTTAGCTACTGTCATCTAGTAGGCTAAATAGTTTCATAAATAAACTTATAAAACACACAGGTTTTCTACTTTCTACAAAAATATAGGTTTTTTAGATTTTTCGGCAAGGTCATATAGAGGATACCACCCTCCAAAACATAACCTTCACTCCAAATATAAACTACAAATATTGGACTAAATTAGCAGGAAAGATTCCTACTACCAAATATGTATGTTTCCAAGCTTTTCAGCAAATGCTCAGGCAAACAAACAACAGAAACCTGAAAACACCATCCAACCTGGACCTGAGTGAGTCATGTTTAGTCTGAAGCTATTTTGAAAGCCAATAATTAAAATACATTACAATGACATATTTTACTTTAGAGGGGCTGAATGCTAAGTTAAGGCTACCAAGCTTTCTAGGACAGAACAGATACAACTTCAATTAGCACCGAGGTGTGAAGAGAGAGGTGTCAAAGTCTTTGAGCACAGCAATGGCAGGAGAGTCTCACAGCCTACCCCACCCAAATCCAGAGGCCTTTGAAGCCCCCTCCCAATTTTCAGAGACCTACAAGGATTCTGCTTCCAAATAAAACTTCCCCCAAGTGGGTGTGACTGCTGCTTAGATTCCACCTGGCGATCTGTACACCGTCTGCCCTGACCTGTCTCCCCCTGTCTGGTACAGGTACCCCCGCCACACTCCCCCTTTCTCCCGAACGTTCGCTCGCCACCAGCACACACGCACTGTTGGGGCGAGTGACTCTGCAATTACAATGTTTTTTTTCTTGTGCTTTATGCTATTTGCCTAATGGCTCCAGCATGCTTTGTTGACTATGAACTTGCTTGTTTACCCAACCAGGGGACAGACTGTTTGTTCCCACTCTCTATCGGTTACACAGACTCTTGGCTTCCCATGCTATTCTAACTACCTATCACTGGCTTTGTATTAATGTTACCTGATGAAATTGCTGTACAATATTATCGTTTGACATCTAATGCACATTCAAATGCAATAAATCAGAGCCTCTCCCTGTCCTCTGCCGCACCCTGATTGTATTACTGCTGATGATATCTGGAAATGTGCATGTACACCCTGGCCCATCTACTGTTGCTAGCCCCAATTCTGAGTTGTGCTCTGATATCTGCTTCACTGATTTCTGCTCTAGTAAAAGCGTGGGCTTTCTGCACGTTAACACTAGAAGCTTATTACCTAAAATGAATCAATTGAAAGTGTGGGTTCACTGCTCCAATCCATATGTGTTGGTCATTACTGAGACACGGTTGAGGAAGAGTGTTTTGAACACTGATATTAACCTTTTTTCGGCAAGACAGATCTTCTGAAGGCGGTGGAGGGGCAATCTTTACCAAGGAACAACTTCAGTGCTCGGTTGTCTCCACCAAGTCTGTCCCCAAACTAGTATTTAGTATTAAACTTTCAAATAGCTCTCTGGGTGTTATCGTCCTCCATCAGCACCAGCCTGTACCCTAGTATTACCTGCTCTAAGCTTTCTCCTGGCCCCTTACACTAAGTCTGAATTTGTCCTGCTACAGTGCCTTGCAAAAGTATTCACCCCCCTTGGCGTTTTTCATATTTTGTTGCATTACAATCTGTAACTTAAATGGATTTTTATTTGGATTTCATGTAATGGACATAAACAAAATAGTCCAAATTGGTGAAGCGAAATGAAAAAAATGACTTGTTTAAAAAAATTCTAAAAAATAAAAACCGGAAAAGTGGTGCTTGCGTATGTACAGTCGTGGCCAAAAGTTTTGAGAATGACACAAATATTAATTTCCACAAAGTTTGCTGCTTCAGTGTATTTAGATATTTTTGTCAGATGTTACTATGGAATACTGAAGTATAATTACAAGCATTTCATATGTGTCAAAGGCTTTTATTGAAGTTGATGTAAAGAGTCAATATTTGCAGTGTTGACCCTTCTTTTTCAAGACCTCTGCAATCCGCCCTGGCATGCTGTCAATTAACTTCTGGGCCACATCCTGACTGATGGCAGCCCATTCTTGCATAATCAATGCTTGGAGTTTGTCAGAATTTGTGTTTTTTTGTTTGTCCACCCGCCTCTTGTGGATTGACCGTTCTCAATGTGATTAAGGTCTGGAGAATTTCCTGGCCATGGACCCAAAATATTGATGTTTTGTTCCCCAAGCCACTTAGTTATCACTTTTTCCTTATGGCAAGGTGCTCCACCTGTCACGATCTGACCTTTATTTCCTTTGTTTTGTCTTTATTTAGTATGGTCAGGGCGTGAGTTGGGGTGGGCAGTCTGTTTGTTTTTCTATGTTGGTTTTCGTGTTCAACCTAGTATGGTTCTCAATCAGAGGCAGGTGTCGTTAGTTGTCTCTGATTGAGAATCATACTTGAGAAGATGAGAAGATGCTCTCGGAGGATGTGTTGGTATCATTCTTAATTAATGGCTGTGTTCAGCCCGACACATGAATGGTATCAGGATGCTTTACTGTTGGCATGACACATGACTGATGGTAGCGCTTACCTTGTCTTCTCCAGACAAGCTTTTTTTCCAGATGCCCCAAACAATCGGAAAGGGGATATATCAGAGAAAATGACTTTACCCCAGTTCTCAGCAGTCCAATCCCTGTACCCTTTGCAGAATATCAGTCTGTCCTTGATGTTTTTCCTGGAGAAGTGGCTTCTTTGCTGCCCTTCTTGACACCAGGCCATCCTCCAAAAGTCTTTGCCTCACTGTGTGTGCAGATGCACTCACACCTGCCTGCAACCATTCCCGAGCAAGCTCTGTACTGGTGGTGCCCCGATCCCACAGCTGAATCAACTTTAGGAGACGGCGGCGGAATAAAAATAGCATAAATAGGAAAGTATCCCAGTTTCATTTGAGGACCAGGATGTTGACAACTGTGCCATACAGATTGCAAAATAGTTGGGAAGAGATTTTTGATGTACCAATTCCATGGTACAGGGTGTATGAGTTGATATATAAAACAACGCAAGATTCAAGACTTTGTGCTTTTTAGCTAAAATGATTATATAGAATTCTTGCCACCAACACAATGTTGAATATTTGGGGCATAAAATCATCGAAGCTCTGCAGAGTTTGTTGTGAGGATACAGAATCAATAGACCATTTATTTTGGTATTGCCCTCAGGTAGCATGTTTCTGGTCTCAGGTTCAGGAATGGCTGAAAATGCATAGCATTGATCTATAATTGACCCTAGAAATAGTACTGATAGGAGATCTGGAGAGACCGGGTCAGTCAATACCTAATATACTAACACTCTTAGATAGATTGAAATTGTACGTTAAACATCATAGCATAGTTGAAAGATATGTGTTGCGTAGAAACATGAAGTGGGTGGCCAGCAGAGATAAATGGGATGGGCTGAGGGAAGCTGAGGGTTGGTATGTGGAATTGGAGAAAACTGGGAGTGGAGTTGCTGTGTGAGAGAGAGAGAATGATGGTCAAAAAATAAAGGGAAAAAATGTCAAAATAAAACATAATAAAATGACATTTGAATGACACTAAGTGGCAGTGTTTTTACAACTAATGCCGGTTTGCCTGAGGCTGATGCCATGCAGGTGTTTATACACATGCATATACACACTCTCTCGTTCAAATAAACACATACAAGAACACACACATACATGTAATAGTGCCAGACATGCACACAAACATATAAAGTAGGCATTGTTGTTATGATTTCAGTTGTCCTTGATGTCCTTAGTTTAAATGTATTTAAATTCTTATTATTCTTATTATTTTTGCATTGTTGTTTACTGTTTTCTTCTGTCTTTTCCTTTTTTCTCTTTAGTTCATTGTCTTGGTTGTTGGTGCATTGGGGGGTTCTTGGGGGTGGGGAATGGAATTAATCGCATTTTATATATTTTTCTCGAATGGTTGAGGGACAGCTATTGGGGAACTGTGGGGGGATCTTGGAGTGTTCGGGTTTCATAAGATTGTGATCATGAAAAAGGAAACTATGACAACTAAGACATATATTTTATATCACTATCATGCACAAGCACCCTCACACATAAGGGTGGCTATGTTGCTGAAAGACTGATACATGTTTGATAGTGTCTTGATGCTGTATTGTTTGTACTTCATGTTCTGATACTTTAATGTTACCCCTTCCTTGTGTTTTTGTAATATGTAATAATAAAAAATAAAATCAACTTTAGGAGATGGTCCTGACGCTTGCTGGACTTTCTTAGGCACCCTGAAGCCTTCTTCACAACAATTGGACCACTCTGCTTGAAGTTCTTGATGATCCGATAAATGGTTGATTTAGGTGCAATCTTACTAGCAGCAATATCCTTTTTTGTGAAATACCCTTTTTGTGAAAAGCAATGATGACGGCACATGTTTCCTTGCAGGTGTCACGACTTCCGCTGAAGTTCGCTCCCCTGCCTGTTCGGGTGGTGCTCGGCGGTCGTCGTCATCGTCCTACTAGAAGTTGGCTCCCCTGCCTGTTCGGGTGGTGCTCGGCGGTCGTCGTCATCGTCCTACTAGAAGTTGGCTACCCTGCCTGTTCGGGTAGTGCTCGGCGGTCGTCGTCATCGTCCTACTAGAAGTTGGCTCCCCTGCCTGTTCGGGTGGTGCTCGGCGGTCGTCGTCATCGTCCTACTTGAAGTTGGCTCCCCTGCCTGTTCGGGTGGTGCTCGGCGGTCGTCGTCATCGTCCTACTTGAAGTTGGCTCCCCTGCCTGTTCGGGTGGTGCTCGGCGGTCGTCGTCATCGTCCTACTTGAAGTTGGCTCCCCTGCCTGTTCGGGTGGTGCTCGGCGGTCGTCGTCACCGTCCTACTAGCCGCTACCGATCCCTTTTTCGTTTGTCTGTTGGTTTTGTCTTATTAGTTTCACCTGTGTGTATTTTGGTTTAATTAGCTTCCCTATATGTAGAAGTTTGACCCGCCCTTGTTTTGTGCGGGATTGTCTTTTGTTACGTGTGTACATATTAGGTCGAGGTGTATTTTGTTTTCTATACTGGACACCCTGTGGTTTTGGGTTGTCTGGTATAGTGTCCTGCGCCCTGTATTTTATTGGGCTTATCAGTGTGGTGTGCAATAGTAAAGCACTTTACTCCGTTACTCTCTCTCTGCATCTGATTCCTGCACACACACCTAGTCCCGCGTGACAGCAGGTAACCATGGTTGACAGAGGAAGAACAATGATTCGAAGCACCACCCTCCTTTTGAAGCTTCCAATCTGTTATTCGAACTCAATCAGCATGACATAGTGATCTCCTGCCTTGTCCTTGTCAACACTCACACCTGTGTTAATGAGAGAATAACTGACATGATGTCAGCTGGTCCTTTTTTAGCAGGGCTGAAATGCAGTGGAATTTTGGGGGGGGGATTCAGTTCATTTGCATGGCACAGAGGGACTTTGCAATTAATTGCAAATCATCTGATCACTCTTCATAACATTCTGGAGTATATGCAAATTGCCATCATACAAACTGAGGCAGCAGACTTTGTGAAAATGAATATTTGTGTAATTCTCAAAACTTTTGGCCACGACTGTACAGCACTGCCTCTTGTGCCTTATTACATAAGAATGGCATTGTCCTCCCAAACGTAGTCTCTCACAACTTTTTGCCACTGAGATTTGTCGTTAGCAGTAGCTAAATTCAGGGAATCAATGTTGTTGAGAGCTGTAGCAACACTTTTGCAGTTGTCCACAGCAATATATTTCAAAGAAATATGCGGAACCTTATACCTTCTTGACCAGGGAAGCCCCCATTCTGTTATAGACAGAAGCCTGTGACATAGCAGACCAATCAGAACTCATCTCTCATCATGTCCAGCCCCTCCATATCTGTCACGCCTTGGTCTTAGTATTTTGTGTTTTCTTTAATTATTTGTTCAGGCCAGGGTGTGACATGGGGCTATTGTATTGTCGTATCGGGGTTTTTGTAGGCATTGGGATTGTGGTTGATGAGGGGTGTGTCTAGTATAGGCTTGGCTGCCTGAGGCGGTTCTCAATCAGAGTCAGGTGATTCTTGTTGTCTCTGATAGGGAACCGTATTTAGGTAGCCTGTGTTTCACTGTGTATTTCGTGGGTGATTGTTCCTGTCTCTGTGTAGTTTCACCAGATAGGCTGTAATTAGGTTTCACGTTCCGTTTCTTGTTTTGCTTTTGTATAAGTTATTTTCATGTATCGCTCTTCATTTATTAAAGACATGAGTAACCACCACCCTACATTTCGGTCCGACTCTCTTTCTACAAACGAAGAACGCCGTTACAATATCTCAGCGTGTCATGGCTTGCCTGGAAGGATCCTGTCTTTCTCCCTATATACTGTAGCTCATTGCTTTCTCCGTGGCTAAAATAGGCTCATCATTTAAATGGTTTATTCATATTTATAGAGCACATATGAGTTTGTAATTAAGGCAAATGAAAGTTCACATATTCCAGAAGGCATTTCTTAAGAAAATATTATAATAATCAAATGGCCCTCCTGTAAAGTAGGAACTTGCATCAAACGTCTAGGATCTTGTAACCAGTCACATATGTACTGTGTATGTACGTGGCGTATATGTGTGTGTTTGTCATGGCACAGGGCGGACCTCAAGCATTGACAATTAGCTGATCTCTGATATAAAGACTGAGTACTGTACCCTGGGGATCAGACACTGTGTCACTGTGCACTGAGATGAACTTATCGTCACTCAGCGCCTTTCACTGCCAACAGACATAATGAACCCTGACAGGACAAGGAGATTACATAATGGTACCTGATTGGACAAGGAGATGAGTGGACAAAAGATTCCCCTGAAGAAAAGACAAGAGTCACACACACACACACACGCACACACACACACACACACACACACACACACACACACACACACACACACACACACACACACACACACACACACACACACACACACACACACACACACACACACACACACACACGTGCACACACACACACACACACACACACACACACACACACACACACACACACACACACACACACACACACACACACACACACACACACACACACACACACACACACACACACACACACACACACACACACACGCGGCTGATCAGAGTGTGCTGGGGGAGAATAAGAGCAAGAGACACGCATTATATGATGAGTAATAATAACAGGATGATTTGAATTGCATCTTCAGTGCATAACAGTCATAGACAGAGTTGATGATTCTTTGCTGCTACTTGCATAAACGTCACATAGTCAATTAAAATCTGGGTCACTCAAAGTATTACAATATGGTACGTTTGGTATGGTTTTAGTAATTTCTGGTTGTCCATCATCCATTTTGTATGATATTTTATTGAATTACAATTCGTATGATGTGTTACGAATGACATTTCGTATGATATGTTATGTGCTTGAGTCTATAGCTAGAGGACTCCTTGATTGATAAGTCAAATGTTTTATCTCAATCTGTTGTTGTATAACACGGTCTTGTTTTCTAGCTAGGGCCATCTACTTTAAGTACTGCATTTCTTCCCAGTGGCTTACTTGGTTTGTGAACTGCTGACTGCTCATAACTTGCAGATGATTGTTGACACATCAACCAGGATCAAGGGGCAGGGCAATTTTTGACTGTTGTTTTGGTAATCAGTGGCTGTATTGGAGGGGGAGTAGTTTCTCCTCTCCTAGGCAATCAGCAATTAGTACTGGGAGGTGTGTTCTTCACCTCTGCAAGGCAATTAGTGTTAGTACTTCAGTCTCCCCTGTTTTCTCAGCGCCAGCCATGTAAGCTGCAGTCTCGTCGCAAAACTAAGACCGCTGCCAAAACTACGACGGTTGTGCTGAGTTATTCTGACGAGTTTTTCGAGGAAGGAAAGAGAGGAAGGTTCCACAACACTCTCTCATTTGAGAGTCTTACCTAGTTATTTACAGATAATCTAATTTTGCTCTTTTGTAGCTTTGGCAACTATGTACGTGTTTTCTATACCTGTTCGCTCCTCTCCCTGTAGGTTTCACAAATGCTCCCCATCCCTTGTTTGCAGCCCTTGTTTGCAGCCCTTGTTTGCAGCCCTTCTGACACTCATGTGGCCACATGCATCTCTGCATGGCTGGCAGGTATCTCAGTTTGGATATCGGCCCACCACCTCAAGCTCAACCTCGTCAAGACGGAGCTGCTCTTCCTCCCGGGGAAGGCCTGCCCACTCCATGACCTCTCCATCACGGTTGACAACTCCACAGTGTCCCCCTCCCAGAGTGCAAAGAACCTTGGCGTGACCCTGGACAACACCCTGTCGTTCTCTGCAAACATCAAAGCAGTGACTCGCTCCTGCAGGTTCATGCTCTACAGCATCCGTAGCGAAGGACCCTACCTCACACAGGAAGTCCTAATCCAGGCACTTGTCATCTCCCATCTGGAGTACCGCAACTCACTGTTGGCTGGGCTCCCCGCTTGTGCCATCAAACCCCTGCAATTTATACAGAATGTTGCAGCCTGCCTGGTGTTCAACCCCGCACACTTCACTGGTTTCCAGTCAAGGCTCGCATCCACTACAAGACCATGGTACTTTACTACGGAGCAGCAAGAGGAACTGCGCATCCCTACCTTCAGGCTATGCTCAAACCCTACACCCCATCCCGAGCACTCCATTCTACCACCTCTGGTCTCTTGTCTCCCGCTCAGCCCAGTCTAAGCTCTTCTACCTTGCACCCCAATGGTTTTACCAGCTTTCCCCTGAAACTAGGTCAGCAGAGTCCCTGCCCATCTTCCAAAAACATCTGAAACCCTACCTCTTCAAAGAGTACCTTAAATAATCCCACAGAAAATGGATGGCCGCTGTTTATTTTATTTATTTTCACTATTATTTTTATTTTTAATTTTTTTATTTTACCTTTATTTATACAGGTTTTTTCTCATTGAGATAATATCTCTTTTCCAAGAGAGACCTGGTCCAACTCTCACGACTTCCACCGAAGGTGTTTCCTCTCCCTGTTCGGGCGGCGCTCAGTGGTCGTCGTTGACGGTCTATTAGCTGCCACCGATCCTTTTTCCTTTTCTTTTGGTGTCTGTTTTGTGTTTCACCTGGTTTCATTTTGGTTAATTAGGGCGGTATTTATCTCGACATTCCCTTTGGGTTTTTATGCGGGATTGTTTTCGTTTGACTGTCAGTTAGTTTTGGGTTGGATTTTCTTTAGTTCATGTTTAACAGGTGGTTTTTCCCTGGCCTGTGTCTGAGTGGATTTTGTGGCTACTGTTGTAGTCCGGTGTCCTGTTATTGTGAGCTTGTTTAATAAAACGCCCTTTTCCTTCGGAACTTGTTTCTCCTGCGCCGGAGCCACACCCACATCTCCTTGGGGAGATCTGACACCAATAGCAGAATGGGGAAAACGTACACTAACACAACATTAAACAAAATTATAAACACACATACAGTACAACAATTACATATTACATAAAAAACACAAGCTTGTTGACTAAAAACAGCTGGCCTAAAAACAATTACACTCTTCTATGATATATACATCGATCAAGTGTTTAAACTCCACCAACGAAACTAGATCATCACATTTTAAAATGTTCAGGAGAGAATTCCAGGACCACGGTGCTAAGTAACTAAAACTATTTCTACCATGACCTGTTCTAATTTTTGGTACTGTTAGAAGCAAATCAGAATGGGACCGTAATTGATTTTTATTTACTGACCTGACTAAAAAAGAACAGAGATAAAATGGCATTTTACCAAATATGGCCTTATAAATCAGTGTATACCAGTGTTTAAGCCTACGCAAGGTCAATGACGACCAGCCAACAGCGCTGTGGAGATCATAATGATGTGTTAGACATTTCTGTAAACCAAATTTGTAAACCAATCTAGAGCATGACCAGTAATTCCACAACAATTTAACCTTTGCACTAACACAGCATGGTCCACAGTGTCAAAAGCCTTCGACAAATCAATAAAAACAGACACACAATGTATTTTCTTATCAAGAGCACAGTGGATGTCATTTAAAACCTTCAATGTTGCTGAAACAGTGATGTGGCCAGACCTAAAACCTGATTGCATTCCATTTAAGATGTTGTTTTCTTGGAAGTAGGTCTTTAGCTGCCTACTACCTAAGGACTCAAGTACCTTTGACAATACAGACTATTTTGATATGGGTCCATAGTTGTCAAGTCACGAGGGATCTCCACCTTTCAGGAGAGGCAGTACAAAGGCAGATTTCCATAACTTGGGGATTTCCTTAACATCAAGCGTAAGGTTAAAAATACATGTACATCTTACAACCGACAAGAACTTTTGAACGTCAGATCGGCAGTTACTTACCCCAATTCCGGCTTCAACTTTGACTCATCTGCCCTGGACTCTTCCTGTAATTCCGACCCAATTTTCGGGCTACCCAAGAGGAAACGTCGGCCTTACAGAGAAAAGAGGAGGGGAATCTGATGAGATTAAGGCGAAGGGAAAACTTGGCCACCTCTTAACTCCATTCTACTGGCCAATGTACAGTCACTCAATAATAAGATGGATGACCTTCGATCACGGATTTGCTACCGACAGAACGCTCAAAACGGCAATTTTCTTTGCTTTTCTGAAACATGGCTCTCGGACAAGATAACCGACCCAGACAATTGGGTGATCTCGCTCTAAGAGGCCGACGTGAGAAAGGCCTTTGATCAGGTCAAGTATTCCAGGGCGCTTTCTCAGAGCATGCACAGAACAACTGGCCCGCATATTCACTGTAATTTTCAACCTCTCCTTGTCCCAGTCTGTAATCCCCACATGTTTTAAGTTGACCAACATCATTCCTGTCCCCTAGAACTCTAAGGCTTCATGCCACAATGACTACCGCCCTGTAGCACTTACTTCTGTAACCACAACATGCTTTGAGAGGCTGGTTATGGCTCGCATTAACTCCACCATCCCAAATACCCTAGACCCAATACAATTTGCACACTGCCCCAACAGATCCATAGATGACACAATCTCAATTGCTCTCCACAATGTGGGGCGGCAGGGTAGCCTAGTGGTTAGAGTGTAGGTTGTACGTTCAAATCCCAGAGACAAGGTACAAATCTGTTGTTCTGCCCCTGAACAGGCAGTTAGCCCACTGTTCCTAGGCCGTCATTGAAAATAAGAATTTGTTCTTAACTGACTTGCCTAGTTAAATAAAGGTATAAAAATAGGATTTGTTTTACTGTGGATATAGAATCTTTTGTACCTGTTTCCTCCAGAATCTTCACAAGGTCCTTTGCTGTTGTTCTGGGATTGATTTGCACTTTTCACACCAAAGTAAGTTTATCTCTAGGAGAAAGATCGCGGCTCCTTCCTGAGCGATATGATGGCAGTGTGGTCCCATGGTGTTTATACTTGCATACCTTTGTTTGCACAGATGAACATGGTACCTTCAGGTGTTTGGAAATTGCTCCCAATGATGATCCAGACTTGTGGAGGTCTACAGTTTTTATCTGAGGTCTACATATCACCTTTCACATCCCCAACCAAAAGAAGAGTTTATTGCATGACTTAGACCCAGGCTCAGCTTGTTCAACATTGGATGATTAAGTAATTGAGGTCTACAGGTGAAAATCCCATGATGTCAAGCAAAGAGGCACTGAGTTTGAAAGTAGGCCTTGAAATATATTCATAGGTACACCTCCAACTGACTCAAATGATGTCAATTAGCCTATCAGTAGCTTCTTAAGCCATTACATCATTTTCAGGAATTTTCCAAGCTGTTTAAAGGTACGGTCAACTTAGTGTGTGTAAACTTCTGACCCACTGGAATTGTGATACAGTGAATTATAAGTGAAATAATCGGTCTGTAAACAACTGTTGGAAAAATGACTTGTGTCATGCACAGAGTAGATGTCCTAACCGACTTGCCAGAACTATAGTTTGTAAACAAGACATTTGTGGAGTGATTGAAGAATGAGTTTTAATGACTCCAACCTAAGTGTAAGTAAACTTCTGACTTCAACTGTACATATCTACCTCAATCACTCCAGTATCCCTGCACATTGTAAATATGGAATTGGATCTGACCTTGTATATAGTATGCTTTCTTACTTACTTATTTACTGATTGTGTTCTTCATATTTCTTCTTATTTATTATGTTCATTTTTCTAGTATTACATTGTTATTGAATATTGCATTTGAGTTGTTCAGAAAGGCATTTATTGTTCTTGTGCATGTGACATTAAAACCTGAAACTTTAAACTTTGTTGTGGCTAACATTAGCTAGGTGGCTACCAATAGCCATGGGTTAAGGTTAGGGTTAAGGCTAGGATTAGGAGTAACAGTTGAAGTTGGAAGTTTTGTGCGAAAAGTGCAAATCAATCCCAGAACAACAGCAAAGGACCTTGTGAAAATGCTGGAGGAAACAGGTACAAAAGTATATATATACACAGTAAAATGAGTCCTATATCGACATAACCTGAAAGGCCGCTCAGCAAGGAAGAAGCCACTGCTCCACAACTGCCATAAAAAAAAGATAGACTACAGTTTGCAACTGCACATGGGGACAAAGATCATACTTTTTGGAGAATTGTCCTCTGGTCTGATGAAACAAAATTAGAACTGTTTTGCCATAATGACCATCGTTATATTTGGAGGAAAAAGGGGGCGGTTTACAAGCCAAAGAACATCATCCCAACCGTGAAGCACGGGGGTGGCAGCATCATGTTGTGGGGCTGCTTTGCTGCAGGAGGAACTGGTGCACTTCACAAAATAGATGGCGTCATGAGGGAGGAAAATTATGTGGATATAGTGAAGCAACATCTCAAGACATCAGTCAGGAAGTTAAAGCTTGGTCACTAATGGGTCTTCCAAATGTACAATGACCCCAAGCATACTTCCAAAGTTGTGGCAAAATGGCTTAAGGACAACAAAGTCAAGGTATTGGAGTGGCCATCACAACGCCTTGACCTCAATCCTATAGAAAATGTGTGGGCAGAACTGAAAAGCATGTGCGAGCATGGAGTGCAACAAACCTGACTCAGTTACACCAGCTCTGTCAGGATTAATTGGCCAAAATTCACCCAGTTTATTGTGGGAAGCTTGTGGAAGGCTACCCAAAACATTTGACCCAAGTTAAACAATTTAAAGGCAATGCTACCAAATACTAATTGAGTGTACAGTGAGGGAAACAAGTATTTGATCCCCTTTTAAGTTTGTACATTTGCCCACTGACAAAGAAATGATCCATCTATCATTTTAACGGTAGGTTTATTTGAACAGCGAGAGACAGAATAACAACAAAAAAATCCACAAAAACGCATGTCACAAATGTTATAAATTTATTTGAATTTTAATGAGGGAAATAAGTATTTGACCCCCTCTCAATCAGAAAGATTTCTGGCTCCCAGGTGTCTTTTATACAGGTAACGAGCTGAGATTAGGAGCACACTCTTAAAGGGAGTGCTACTAATCTCAGTTTGTTACCTGTATAAAAGACACCTGGGAGCCAGAAGCAATCAATCAATCAGATTCCAAACTCTCCGCCATGGCCAAGAACAAACAGCTCTCTAAGGATGTCAGGGATAAGATTGTAGACCTACACAAGGCTGGAATGGGCTACAAGACCATCGGCAAACAGCTTGGTGAGAAGGTGACAAAAGTTGGTGCGATTATTCGCAAATGGAAGAAACACAAAACTGTCAATCTCCCTCGGCCTGGGGCTCCATGCAAGATCTCACGTCGTGGAGTTGCAATGATCATGAGAACGGTGAGGAATTAGCCCAGAACTACACGGGAGGATCTTGTCAATGATCTCAAGGCAGCTGGGACCATAGTCACCAAGAAAACAATTGGTAACACACTACGCCGTGAAGGACTGAAATCCTGCAGCGCCCACAAGGTCCCCATGCTCAAGAAAGCACATATACATGCCCGTCTGAAGTTTGCCAATGAACATCTGAATGATTCAGATGGCAACTGGGTGAAAGTGTTATGAGTGTTGTGGTCAGATGAGACCAAAATGGAGCTCTTTGGCATCAACTCAACTCACCGTGTTTGGAGGAGGAGGAATGCTGCCTATGACCCCAAGAATACCATCCCCACCATCAAAACATTATGCTTTGGGGGTGTTTTCTGCTAAGGGGACAGGACAACTTCACCGCATCAAAGGGACGATGGGCGGGGCCATGTACCATCAAATCTTGGGTGAGAACCTCCTTCCCTCAGCCAGGGCATTGAAAATGGGTCATGGATGGGTATTCCAGCATGACAATGACCCAAAACACACGGCCAAGGCAACAAAGGAGTGGCTCAAGAAGAAGCACATTAAGGTCCTGGAGTGGCCTAGCCAGTCTCCAGACCTTAATCCCATATAAAATCTATGGAGGGAGCTGGAGGTTCGAGTTACCAAACGTCAGCCTCGAAACCTTAATGACTCGGAGAAGATCTGCAAAGAGGAGTGGGACAAAATCCCTCCTGGGATGTGTGCAAACCTGGTGGCCAATAATAAGAAACGTCTGACCTCGGTGATTGCCAACAAGGGTTTTGCCACCAAGTACTAAGTCATGTTTTGTAGAGGGGGTCAAATACTTATTTCCCTCATTAAAATGCAAATGTATTTATAACATTTTTGACATGCGTTTTTATGGATTTTTGTTGTCGTTATTCTCTCACTGTTCAAATAAACCTACCATTAAAATTATAGACTGATAATTTCTATGTCAGTGGGCAAACGTACAAAATCAGCAGGAGATCAAATACTTTTTTCCCTCACTGTATGTAAACTTCTGACCCACTGGGAATGTGATGAAAGACGTAAAAACTGAAATTAATCGTTCTCTCTACTATTATGCTGACATTTCACATTCTTAAAATAAAGTGGTGATCCTAAATGACCTAAGACAGGGACCTTTTACTAGGATTAAATGTCAGGAATTGTGAAAAACAGAGTTTAAATGTATTTGGCTAAGATGTATGTAAACATCTGACTTCAACTGTTGGTTAAAGCATTAAGGTTACGGTTAGGGAAAGGGTTACTTAACATGCTAAGTATTTTCAAAGTTGCAAGTAGTTGCAAAGTTGCTTTCTACTTAAATTGCTAAAGTAGTCCATGATGAGATTTGAACACTCAACCATTGGGTTACTAGACATTTGTGTTAGACAGTATGCTTATCTATCTTGACCAACCATTCTCCTTTCAGTTTTGCCTTAAGTAACCTTCTGTCTTATGTAACCATATCAAACGTAACATATACTAATTTGAGTGTTCCGGATTTACATTTACTATATTACGTCTAGTCTATGAGACCAGGCCTCATTACCAATAACATTACCAGGGAGGGTCTGTGGAGACAAACAAAACAATTTCTTCTATTTACTTAGGCTATTTATTTTTTATTTTGTCTAGCTCAGCCGGAATCCTGTTGTTGTAGCCGTAGGCCTTTCTCATAATGGTTCAGCTATCTTTCCCAAGGGCCAGACAGGGTGACTGCGTTCATCAGAGACCCTCATTTGAACTAATAATATAAACACCACATTGGAGAAGCAATAGCAGGAAAGCAGGTCTCTGTTGCATAGCTGCAGGACTGGATAAATGATGCATGGGGTTCGTTCCTGGCGTCTCCCTCTCCCCTTTGTTCCATAGTATTATGGAAGTATTAAGTAAGGGGCCGCGTTAATCCGGTTACAGACTAGTTCTCTCCTATCACCATACATATGAGCATGAACGGGCCAATGGGGGGGGGGGGTGCTGACTGCTTCAATGGTTTACTGTCGGAATCTCTATTATGAAGCTGGCTTATTCTCCGTCCTTGTAAAAAGCTATAGGCTCTACAAAAAGGCCCTGGCTGATGTACTGGGCTGTCCATGTGTGACAGGGGTGACCCTCAAGTGAACAATGAGATCTTCCCCAATTCAAGTTGCAGGTTGAAGTTTATTGTCGTGAATCTTGCCGTGGAGGCAGAACTGAGTGATTTCCGCTAGATGTTCCAGCTGCAAAGTTAAAACCGGCAATAATGTAAAAAATGAATGAAAACAGAAACATGCTTTTTGGTCTTAATTTACTAAGGTTAGTGTTAGGCATAAGGGTTAGCAGTATAGTTAAGGTTAGGGTTAGGTTTTAATTCGTATTGTATGACTTTGTGGCTGTGCCCGCTAGTGACCACTCTGCAGAGCTGACTCCAGTACATGACTCATGACTTTCTTGTAGAATCACAGTCACTGATCACACGCTAGCTCTGGAGGGGAGCCTGACTGGAGGGGACACGGGCACTGTGAGGACAGTGATGCTGTGACAAGAGAGCTGAAGCAACTCTAAGAAAGTGGCGCTGACAGTCTCATTGTTCTGACCCTTTCTCTGTCTCTCTGTAGGTGTCAGAGATAAACCCCAGGGAAGGCAGCTCAGACCGCCCAAGCTCACTGCTTACTTCCTACACCCGCTGTCTAAGAATATCAGGGGCGGTGAGGAAGTTATAGTGGGCCTGAGCAGCTGAGTGTGACTAAGGTTGCAAAATGTCCAATAAATTCCCTGGTTTTCCAGAAATCCTGGTCAGAGGATTCTAGATGCTTATTACCTCCTGATTTCAGGGAACCTCCAACCGGGATTTCTGGGAAAACTGGGGAATTTATTGACATTATAATCCTAAGTGTGAAACATAGCTGCTCTTCTGATCCTCCATCCAGACTACTACTCCAGGCCAATGTGTATCTATTGTCCCTCACCAGCCAAAGCATGGGAGTGACCGTGATATTATGAGGTCCGGAAGGACCAATCTTTTTGCATAACTTGGTCAACTATGCCTCTGCCTCGCTGAGTCTTGCCACCAGCGTTTTGTTCCAGGCGCTCTGAGAGACAGAGATGTGTCCGTGATGAAAGTCAATGGCTATGCAGGAATTTGACAGTTTACATGAGGTGTGAACCGCAACAGAAAGAGATAGCTTTGGGAAATCGATGTAGAAGATTGCCATTATTTCAGTGTAAACAAAGAAACTCTCTCAACCACTCAATTTGTGTCACTATTACAGCTATGTGGTCTGGGAACAGAAAAGGAGCCCTTTTGAAACTCAATATAGCAAATAGCAAGCGGAAAAGCTTTTGTTCAAATATAGATGAATTGTTCAAGTTTCTCTGGAGTAGAGTTCTACTGAAGCGACTGAATACTAAAATCTTAAATAAATTGTCACCCCATTTCCTGCTTAGTGTTGACACTGAAAATGTAATACATTGAGATATACCCCTGAACTGCTGCTATTGACTTGATAAGTGCACAATATCACAATTGAAAACACAAGTCCTTAGCAAGCATGAAATCTGCATGCAGCACGCACACGCAAGCACACATGAACACACACACAAAGACACACAGATAGACATACACACACTGCTGATCCAAGCACAAAGTGAGCAGTGGGGTGTGTTGAGGTGATTGATTGGAGTTTTCCTTCAGCTCAGGGGGAAGAGATTGGAAGGGACACTTGTGGCCATTCATCAACATCACATACTCTTCAAATGAGCTGGAATACCCCAGCCAGGAGTGGGGAGGATTACAAGACTACAGTATAATGAACTACCCTAGCTAGAACAATATGATCCCTAAAACTGAAGTTCTCATTCTTTAAATTGACACATCCAGAATGTCACCCCTGTCCCCAAATATGACTCTGTTTGCCTCTGAATATTAATATGGAACATGAGTGAGGTAACAGTACAAACAGTATTCCATGCTTCCACATAATAACAGTATTCCATGCTTCCACATAATAACAGTATTCCATGCTTCCACATAATAACAGTATTCCATGCTTCCACATAATAACAGTATTCCATGCTTCCACATAATAATAATATGTCATATTATGTCATATGACTATGTCAAAGTCCCAAACCTGCATGAATGGACACATCCCCAAAAACATCGGTATCTTCATTTTCTGCACGGATACTTTGTAATCGGGACTGGGTTTGGTGACTGCACATCGTACCATCCCTATGATATTAACTGATACTCCTGCTCTGTGACTCTGTGAGCCAGAATTGGCTGGTCTCAAACATGGTCCATGTTACTCATTAGTGTACCACAGGAGGTTGGTGGCACCTTAATTGGGGAGGACAGGCTTGTGGTAATGACTGGAGCGGAATTAGTGGAATGGTATCAAACACATCAAACACATGGTTTCCAGATGTTTGATGCCAATCTATTTGCGCCGTTTATTTTATGACCATTATTATGAGCCATCCGTTCTCCCCTCAACAGCCTCCTGTACACCAGTGCCATGATTACTGTATATATGTGATAATCTTTGTATGCTTGCAATGCGCAAAGATAGAAAAGTACTGGGTAAACGGAGAAGTACTGCTTTAGTTCTCAGGCTGAGAACTAAAGCACCTGCTGATAGTCATACAGCCTCAAGGCCGAGATAGTAAGTGAGAAAACCACAGTCTAGACTTGTTTTTCTCATCTTAAATACGTTGTATCTAATCCAATACAACAATGTTAAGGTATGAATGACGGTAGGTTGTCCACACCAACTAGGTATAAAGAGTGTTGTCTCCTGTTTCGCCACACAGATCTTTACTATAGACTATACTACAGTTGCATTTTATTACTAAAGAGTTTTACACCAAGGTTCATGTTGTCACGAACCGGCTCAAAGCCCGTAACAAAAGGGAGACAACGTGGAGATAAGGAGTAACAAAATATATACTTATTAAATAAGTAACTAAGTAACATATACAATGATGTGTGTAATCAGTAATCAGTAGTGTAAGTGAGTGTTTTGCATGAATGTGATAATGCAGGGTGATGAAAGGTGCCAAAGTAAACAACCAAAAGGCCACCAAGATACACAACACAATCTGTAAAGGTGTCTGCATGGAGAGAGTCTCTTCCATGAATGTGGAAGAGGTCTATTTATCCTGGGAGACACCTGGCCCAGATGTTTCCCATGTCGCTGACGACCCTCCCAACTCCGCCCACCGGCATCCTAATAAGGAAACAAGAACAAAGAGAGAATACGGCAGACAGAGTGGGAGGGTCGTCAGACTGTCTGTGTCATCTATCTGGAAGACTGTTTGTTGAAGGAAACTTACATCACCCCATGCAAAGGACCACCCAGCACTAGCAACCAACCCTGGTCCATGACCATCCACGCCAAAAAACGACCAATTACCAACTCCTACCCCTTCCGACATGTTCATCAGATGGCGAGAAGCCAAACTCGTGAATAGGCAGTGGAGTCATTTTGACTTTAGGTGTGGTATCATTTTTTCCCAGGTCAATAGGAAGTTCTATTTTCCTACAGTAAATGACTGGGTAAGTTGACTGGCTTGTCTAGCTAGCCTGTCTTAGGCACATCATGATCAAGTATGGTAGCATTCTGCATGCAACTATGTAATACAATCTGTACGTGCATCAGTGTGAATTGGTGTAAAATAGATAAAAGCTAGTTAAAAACAGCCAGTACAGAGGCTGTTCTGAATTGAGTTTATAATCATTTGTTTGCAGCAAATGCAACTGTAAGCACTAAACACTTGCCTCCAATCAAGAGTGGTTGTTTAACAGATGTAGCAAAGTCAGGTATCCAAGTATTGATTTTCCTGCTCTAAGACAGCTCAGTAACTCACCTATCTCCCTCACATTCTTTCCCTCTTGGTTATAGTTTTTGTCTGCTATGTAGAAGTGCCTGTGGCAGGTTGAGCTTCAATAACTCAAATCGATGGCTAACATTGACTCACTCAGCGTTGGAAACAATAACAGCTGCATGCAGCAGGACTCATAGAATCATTCCTCCTGTCTATTTTCAGTATGTAGCGTTATGTAAGGCCAATGAATACATTATTTAGCTTTTGATTCCCAATTTAGTACATTTAAAGCACAATATGATGCAAAGCTGTATGTGTAGTGGGTGCATATTCACCTTCAACTAGCCCCGGAACTACTGTATGACAGTCCATTTTCAACGGCTGTTGTCACTCATGCCCCAGTCAATAGGTGGGTCTGACCCTTGACCTGCTTCTACACCCAAACAAGGTTGAGAATTCCGCTTCTTTATTTGAGCAGGTGGATTGGACATGGGCTGGGATGCTTAGTTGGCCTCCAAATGCAGACAGTCTATTTGTATTGATATTTTCCATGCTTCAGCATTTGTCCTGTTCTCTTCTGACTGTTGGATGAGTCAGACTGAGCACGGAGGGTAGTGACAGTGTATATCCACACTATGTTGAAGATGCGGTGACAACAGCCCGGTACTACCCCGCTGCTACAATATGTTTGTCAGTGTTTATCAGTGCCCTATAGCAACAACACAACCTCCATGTGTCAGCACATTCTACAGTACACACAGGAAGAAACCCCATAGAGAGGCCTGAAAGATTCTTATTGTACAGTATGCTTACGTTGAATGATACAAGGGAATCCAATTGTGTATGACACATCAAATCTGAAAGGTGTAGGGTAGTCAGTGTTTTTGCCTCTATTCTTTGATCTGTTCTTGTCTTGTTTTTGTCTTCCATCTTCTCCACCACATACTTGTACCCTGCCTTAAAGCTGAGATCCGCGATAGGCGAAACAGAGCCACTGGCCGCCCCAGTTGCATTTGTTATTATTGCTTTGAGGAAATGAGTATCCAGCATCGTGGTCATAAAATAATCCTAGTACATAAACTGCTGTTCTATCGCATGTGCGCTGATGTAAGAGGGAAAGTAACGGTGTTAGTTTGAAGTAACGTCTTTGTTGTTGAAATATGGGAAACGGACATGGGAGTTCCATCACTACGGATACCACCTTTAAGGCCGGTTTCTCAGCTTTGATGGAAAAAATTCCATGCGTTTTACCATGACAGCTTTTCTACCCCAGTGTGTGGACTGTCAACAAGCAGGGAATTGGATTCAGGGATTAAAGCAGGCCAAACCGGTCTCTCCCCTCTCCACCTTGTCACTGCCCTCTAAGGATTTCCTTTTGGCTCAGGGCAAAGACGCACACACACACACACACACACACACACACACACACACACACACACACACACACACACACACACACACACACACACACACACACACACACACACACACACACACACACACACACACACACACACACACACACACACACACACACACACACACACACACACACACACACACACACACACACACACACACACACACACACACTGCTTCTGAACACACTACACACACCCTAACAGCTCCTATAAGCAGAGGACATATAGCCTTACAGGAGACATGTGATCTGTCAGCCCACAATCAGCCATCTTAACCAAGCCAACACAGTCTCCCCCTCCCCTCCTGTCTCTTTATGAAAGCATGTGGTCCCTCTGTCATCTGTATGTATGCATAGTACTCTCCCCATTGCCTGCTTCAAGACAGAGTATGTGTGTGAGTGATCTTTACGAGCGCCCGCTCTAATATCTAATAGCTCTGCTCAGCGTTTTCCACCTCCTCTCATCCATGGAGACTGGGTAATACCAGCCATCCATTAGACAGACTTTCAACAAGCAAACCTAGTCACACTCACACTGCCTCACATTGTCAGTGAATTTATTTTACACCCTGAATGAAACACAGGGGAAAGGAAAGCTGGTGGGGAGAGCAGCGTCAATACCAACCCCGCCACATCCCTTTACCCTGTGTAAAAGGGCAATACCTACCCCGCCCACATCCCTTTACCCTGTGTAAAAGGGCAATACCAACCCCGCCCACATCCCTTTACCCCGTGTAAAAGGGCAATACCTACCCCCCCACATCCCTTTACCCTGTGTAAAAGGGCAATACCTACCCCGCCCACATCCCTTTACCCTGTGTAAAAGGGCAATACCTACCCCGCCCACATCCCTTTACCCTGTGTAAAAGGGCAATACCAACCCGCCACATCCCTTTACCCTGTGTAAAAGGGCAATACCTACCCCGCCCACATCCCTTTACCCTGTGTAAAAGGGCAATACCTACCCCGCCCACATCCCTTTACCCTGTG
This sequence comes from Oncorhynchus gorbuscha, assembly GCF_021184085.1. NCBI lineage: Eukaryota > Metazoa > Chordata > Actinopteri > Salmoniformes > Salmonidae > Oncorhynchus > Oncorhynchus gorbuscha. The sequence continues at coordinate 7,871,180 of NC_060180.1, read as the reverse complement.
TAAAAGGGCAATACCAACCCCGCCACATCCCTTTACCCTGTGTAAAAGGGCAATACCAACCCGCCACATCCCTTTACCCTGTGTAAAAGGGCAATACCTACCCCGCCCACATCCCTTTACCCTGTGTAAAAGGGCAATACCTACCCCGCCCACATCCCTTTACCCTGTGTAAAAGGGCAATACCTACCCGCCCACATCCCTTTACCCTGTGTAAAAGGGCAATACCAACCCCGCCCACATCCCTTTACCCTGTGTAAAAGGGCAATACCTACCCCGCCCACATCCCTTTACCCTGTGTAAAAGGGCAATACCAACCCGCCACATCCCTTTACCCTGTGTAAAAGGGCAATACCTACCCCGCCCACATCCCTTTACCCTGTGTAAAAGGGCAATACCTACCCCACCACATCCCTTTACCCTGTGTAAAAGGGCAATACCAACCCCGCCCACATCCCTTTACCCCGTGTAAAAGGGCAATACCAACCCCGCCCACATCCCTTTACCCCGTGTAAAAGGGCAATACCTACCCCCCCACATCCCTTTACCCTGTGTAAAAGGGCTATACCTACCCCGCCCACATCCCTTTACCCTGTGTAAAAGGGCAATACCTACCCCGCCCACATCCCTTTACCCTGTGTAAAAGGGCAATACCTACCCCGCCCACATCCCTTTACCCTATGTAAAAGGGCAATACCAACCCCGCCCACATCCCTTTACCCTGTGTAAAAGGGAAATACCTACCCCGCCCACATCCCTTTACCCTGTGTAAAAGGGCAATACCTACCCCGCCCACATCCCTTTACCCTGTGTAAAAGGGCAATACCAACCCCGCCACATCCCTTTACCCTAAAATTGCATCTTGTGTATTCTACTATTCTAACTCTCAACATGAAGTTGAGCTACTTCCGGCGCCGACTGAGATGGCCGCCTCGCTTCGCGTTCCTAGGAAACTATGCAGTTTTTTGTTTTTTTACGTGTTATTTCTTACATTAGTACCCCAGGTCATCTTAGGTTTCATTACATACAGTCGAGAAGAACTACTGAATATAAGATCAGCGTCAACTCACCATCAGTACGACCAAGAATATGTTTTCCGCGACGCGGATCCTGTGTTCTGCCTTACAAACAGGACAACGGAATGGATCGCATGCAGCGACCCAAGGAAACGACTCCGAAAAAGAGGGAAACGCGGCGGTGTTCTGGTCAGACTCCGAAAAAGGGCACATCGCGCACCACTTCCCAGTATTCTTCTTGCCAATGTCCAGTCTCTCGACAACAAGGTTGATGAAATCCGAGCAAGGGTGGCATTCCAGAGGGACATCAGAGACTGCAACGTTCTCTGCTTTACGGAGACATGGCTTACTGGGAAAACGCTATCCAGGGCGGTACAGCCAACGGGTTTCTCCACGCATCGCGCCGACAGAAACAAACATCTATCTGGTAAGAAGAGTGGAGGGGCGTATGCCTCATGACTAACGGGACATGGTGTGATGAAGGAAACATACAGGAACTCAAATCCTTCTGTTCACCTGATTTAGAATTCCTCACAATCAAATGTAGACCGCATTATCTTCCAAGAGAATTCTCTTCGATTATAATCACAGCCGTATATATCCCCCCCAAGCAGACACATCGATGGCTCTGAACGGACTTTATTTAACTCTTTGCAAACTGGAAAACATTTATCCGGAGGCTGCATTCATTGTAGCTGGGGATTTTAACAAAGCCAATCTGAAAACAAGACTCCCTAAATTTTATCAGCATATCGATTGCGCAACCAGGGGTGGTAAAACCTTGGATCATTGTTACTCTAACTTCCGCGACGCATATAAGGCCCTGCCCCGCCCCCCCTTTCGGGAAAGCTGACCACGACTCCATTTTGCTGATCCCTGCCTACAGGCAGAAATTAAAACAAGAGGCTCCCACGCTGAGGTCTGTCCAACGCTGGTCAGACCAAGCTGACTCTACACTCCAAGACTGCTTCCATCACGTGGACTGGGACATGTTTCGTATTGCGTCAGATGGGAATATTGACGAATACGCTGATTCGGTGTGCGAGTTCATTAGAACGTGCGTCGAAGATGTCGTTCCCATAGCAACGATAAAAACATTCCCTAACCAGAAACCGTGGATTGATGGCAGCATTCGCGTGAAACTGAAAGCACGAACCACTGCTTTTAATCAGGGCAAGGTGTCTGGCAACATGACTGAATACAAACAGTGCAGCTATTCCCTCCGTAAGGCTATCAAACAAGCTAAGCGTCCGTACAGAGACAAAGTGGAATCTCAATTCAATGGCTCAGACACAAGAGGCATGTGGCAGGGTCTACAGTCAATCACGGACTACAAGATTAAATCCAGCCCAGTCACGGACCAGGATGTCTTGCTCCCAGGCAGACTAAATAACTTTTTTGCCCGCTTTGAGGACAATACAGTGCCACTGACACGGCCTGCAACGGAAACATGCGGTCTCTCCTTCACTGCAGCCGAGGTGAGTAAGACATTTAAACGTGTTAACCCTCGCAAGGCTGCAGGCCCAGACGGCATCCCCAGCCGCGCCCTCAGAGCATGCGCAGACCAGCTGGCCGGTGTGTTTACGGACATATTCAATCAATCCCTATACCAGTCTGCTGTTCCCACATGCTTCAAGAGGGCCACCATTGTTCCTGTTCCCAAGAAAGCTAAGGTAACTGAGCTAAACGACTACCGCCCCGTAGCACTCACTTCCGTCATCATGAAGTGCTTTGAGAGACTAGTCAAGGACCATATCACCTCCACCCTACCTGACACCCTAGACCCACTCCAATTTGCTTACCGCCCAAATAGGTCCACAGACGATGCAATCTCAACCACACTGCACACTGCCCTAACCCACCTGGACAAGAGGAATACCTATGTGAGAATGCTGTTCATCGACTACAGCTCGGCATTCAACACCATAGTACCCTCCAAACTCGTCATCAAGCTCGAGACCCTGGGTCTTGACCCCGCCCTGTGCAACTGGGTACTGGACTTCCTGACGGGCCGCCCCCAGGTGGTGAGGGTAGGCAACAACATCTCCTCCCCGCTGATCCTCAACACGGGGGCCCCACAAGGGTGCGTTCTGAGCCCTCTCCTGTACTCCCTGTTCACCCACGACTGCGTGGCCACGCACGCCTCCAACTCAATCATCAAGTTTGCGGACGACACAACAGTGGTAGGCTTGATTACCAACAACGACGAGACGGCCTACAGGGAGGAGGTGAGGGCCCTTGGAGTGTGGTGTCAGGAAAATAACCTCACACTCAACGTCAACAAAACTAAGGAGATGATTGTGGACTTCAGGAAACAGCAGAGGGAACACCCCCTATCCACATCGATGGAACAGTAGTGGAGAGGGTAGCTAGTTTTAAGTTCCTCGGCATACACATCACAGACAAACTGAATTGGTCCACTCACACTGACAGCGTCGTGAAGAAGGCGCAGCAGCGCCTATTCAACCTCAGGAGGCTGAAGAAATTCGGCTTGTCACCAAAAGCACTCACAAACTTCTACAGATGCACAATCGAGAGCATCCTGGCGGGCTGTATCACCGCCTGGTACGGCAACTGCTCCGCCCTCAACCGTAAGGCTCTCCAGAGGGTAGTGAGGACTGCACAACGCATCACCGGGGGCAAACTACCTGCCCTCCAGGACACCTACACCACCCATTGTTACAGGAAGGCCATAAACATCATCAAGGACATCAACCACCCGAACCACTGCCTGTTCACCCCGCTATCATCCAGAAGGCGAGGTCAGTACAGGTGCATCAAAGCTGGGACCGAGAGACTGAAAAACAGCTTCTATCTCAAGGCCATCAGACTGTTAAACAGCCACCACTAACATTGAGTGGCTGCTGCCAACACACTGACATTGACACTGACCCAACTCCAGCCATTTTAATAATGGGAATTGATGGGAAATTATGTAAATATATCACTAGCCACTTTAAACAATGCTACCTTATATAATGTTACTTACCCTACATTATTCATCTCATATGCATATGTATATACTGTACTCTACAACATCAACTGCATCCTTATGTAACACATGTATCACTAGCCACTTTAACTATGCCACTTTGTTTACTTTGTCTACACACTCATCTCATATGTATATACTGTACTCGATACCATCTACTGTATGCTGCTCTGTACCATCACTCATTCATATATCCTTATGTACATGTTCCTTATCCCCTTACACTGTGTATAAGACAGTATTTTTGGAATTGTTAGTTAGATTACTTGTTGGTTATCACTGCATTGTCGGAACTAGAAGCACAAGCATTTCGCTACACTCGCATTAACATCTGCTAACCATGTGTATGTGACAAATAAAATTTGATTTGATTTTGATTTGATTATCCTGTGTAAAAGGGCAATACCAACCCGCCACATCCCTTTACCCTGTGTAAAAGGGCAATACCTACCCCGCCACATCCCTTTACCCTGTGTAAAAGGGCAATACCTACCCCGCCACATCCCTTTACCCTGTGTAAAAGGGCAATACCTAATCAACAGCTGCTGTACCCACTCAATGAGCTGTCGTTAAAGAGCAATGATAGCCTCGAGGGCTGAGCACGGACCGAGTGACACAATCACAAACAAGCTAACAACAAAACAGGATGAAGTCACCGATGAGTTTGGTGTAGATGATGTTTATATGCACTCAAAGATCACCTGGTGTAAATGCTGTCCAGGATGCTAAGATCACCTGGTGTATATGCTGTCCAGGATGCTAAGATCACCTGGTGTATACGCTGTCCAGGATGCTAAGATCACCTGGTGTATACGCTGTCCAGGAGGCTAAAATCACCTGGTGTATATGCTGTCTAGGAGGCTAAAATTACCTGGTGTATATGCTGTCCAGGAGGCTAGGATCACTTGGTGTATATGCTGTCTAGGAGGCTAAAATCACCTGGTGTATATGCTGTCTAGGAGGCTAAGATCACCTGGTCTATACGCTGTCCAGAATGCTAAGATCACCTGATGTATACGCTGTCCAGGAGGCTAAAATCACCTGGTGTATATGCTGTCTAGGATGCTAAGATCACCTTGTGTAAATGCTGTCCAGGAGGCTAAGATCACCTGGTGTACATGCTGTCCAGAAGGCTAAGATCACCTGGTGTACATGCTGTCCAGGAGGCCAAGATCACCTGGTGTATATGCTGTCCAGGAGGCTAAGATCACCTGGTGTATATGCTGTCCAGGAGGCTAAGATCACCTGGTGAATATACCATACAGGAGGTTAAGCATATGATGATCACATGATGATGGCGCGGAACATGTTTGACGGACCCTGGTGGTCCACAGCTTTTACACTATAGCATGATAAGGCTGTGTGATAGGGCTGTGTGATAGCATGATAGGGGAGTGTGATATGGCTGTGTGATAGCATGATTGGGCTGTGTGATAGGGCTGTGTGATAGGGCTGTGTGATAGAGCTGATGTGTGATAGCATGATTGGGCTGTGTGATAGCGCAGTGAGATAGAGCTGTGTGATAGGGCTGTGTGATACGGCTGTGTGATATCATGATAGGACTGTGTGATAGTGCTGTGTGATAGGGCTGTGTAATATAGCTGTGTGATAGTGCTGTGTGATATAACTGTGTTATAGCATGATATGTCTGTGTGACAGGGCTAATTGATAGAGCTGTGTGATAGGGCTGTGTGATAGCATGATAGGACTGTGTGATAGCATGATTGGGCTGTGTGACTGGGCTGTGTGATATGGCCGTGTGACATTATGATAGGGCTGTGTGATAGCATGATAGAGCTGTGTGATATGGCTGTGTGACATTATGATAGGGCTGTGTGCCAGCATGATAGCGCTGTTTGATAGGGCTGTGTGATGGCATGATAGTGCTGTGTGATAGCATGTTAGTGCTTTGTGTTAGGGCTGTGTGATAGCATGTTAGGGCTTTGTGTTAGGGCTGTGTGATAGGGCTGTGGAATATAGCTGTGTGATAGGGCTGTGTGATATAGCTGTGTGATAGGGCTGTGTGATATTATGATAGGGCTGTGTGATAGTGCTGTGTGGTAGTGCTGTGAGATAGGGCTGTGTGATGGAGCTGTGTGAAGGGACTGTGTGATAACATGATAGGGCTGTGTGATGGAGCTGTGTGAAGGGACTCTGTGATTACATGATAGGGCTGTGTGATGGAGCTGTGTGAAGGGACTGTGTGATAACATGATAGGGCTGTGTGATGGAGCTGTGTGAAGGGACTGTGTGATAACATGATAGGGCTGTGTGATGGAGCTGTGTGAAGGGACTGTGTGATAACATGATAGGGCTGTGGCTGTTGTGAGATGGCAGATAGTGTTTACATGATGCCAAGCAGCTCCAGGGATGAGCAGCGCTGGGCATCGGTAGAGAAAACGCCTGGAAGATGTCCGTGAGACAGCAACCTGCTCTGCAATCGTGTTACATTGTGTATGCAAGTGTGTGTGTACGTGTGTGCGTATGTGTGCATTTGCATGTGCGTGAGCCTTCATGTGTGCATGTAAGGGACACTGTGCGCATGTGATCTGTGTGTGTTCATGAGTCAGAGTGTGTTGATATTTATAACTATAACTATAAATAATCTGTGTACGTGTGCTCTATGAGACACTATAGAGTGTGTGTGTGTGCTCTGCCTGTGTGTTCGGGGAGCTGCATGGTTTCACATCCAGCTGCAGGCTCCAGAATTGGGCGCCCTAGGGTTCCGTGGGCAGGCGAAGTGGCCCAGTCAGCAGCACTTTGCCTGGGTGAAGCGTTGGGAGAGAGGCTGCTCTCTGGAGGAGGGCGGCTGGAGAGATCTGCTTCACCTTGAACTCATGTGGTAGTAATGCCAGGCTTCTATCAGGCTCCTCACACACAGTCAGCATCACCCCCCCCCCTCTCTCTCTCCCGCACTCTTTTTTTTGCTCTCTCTCCTCTCTCTCTCTCCTCTCTGTTGTCATCATCCCCTCTCTCTCCCCCTCTCTCTTTCTCTCTCTGTCTCTCTCTCCCATCTCCCCCCTCTCTTTTCTCTCTCTCTCTCTCTCTCTCTCTCTCTCTCTCTCTCTCTCTCTCTCTCTCTCTCTCTCTCTCTCTCTCTCTCTCTCTCTCTCTCTCTCTCTCTCTCTCTCTCTCTCTCTCTCTCTCTCTCTCTCTCTCTCTCTCTCTCTCTCTCTCTCTCTCTCTCTCTCTCCCCTCTCTGCTATCATCATGCCCATGGCCACATGTCCATGACATTAATGAGTGTTAAATTAGCTTGCTAATCCAACTCTCTAACCTCGTCTTTCTATGGAGACCTTCTCTCCCTCACTGCTGCTGCCCCCATGTATGTCTAGCCCAGCTGACATATTGGGAGGAGGGGGGTGGGAGGGGAGGATTAGATTTAAATCGGCATCTGTCGGAGAGAGGCCTGTTTACACTAGGAAAGAAAAGATCACGCTTTCTGACACTAGAGAAATTCCCTGAGTCACCAGTCCCACCAGGCATGGCTCTTAAGAACGGAACGGAACGGAACGGAATGGCAGCAGTGGCTCCAGTCACGTCACACATGGTTAATCTGTCTGTTCTCGCTATCGTCCCTAGTAGTGTGCCTGGTAGACGCGGGCTAAGCTAAGCTAGGCTAACCGCTAACCGATGTCGTGTGGAGAGCCAGAGCCTGTTGCTGCTGTCTTCAATAGTATAGTACAGTGTGGGCCTCTGAGCTATTATATGATTATGTGGTGGTGACATACAGTATATTCTCTTTTAGCTGGGGGTTGAGATGTGGAGTGTGTGAGCCATAGTATTTCCTGATGAAACCTGTCAGAAAAGCAGCTGTCAAGAGCTCTGAGTATCGGCAAGAAAGGATGTGATTTTTTTTTTTTTTTTTACTATGTCCATATCATGCGATGTCAACAAATTGCAGGGAAACAAATGAAAGAGAGAGAGAATGAATGTAGATGCTCAAATGGTGGAATAACAACATGTGTTGGGGAACAGTATACATCACACACTGAATGTGGTATTATAGCACAAATACTGCAACTTTACATGGAATACAGATGACACTTTTCCCCTTTGGTGTGATATTGTTAATGTAAATAAAATACGTGTATTCGTTATGATGGGCTTCAGAGCTCATGGCACACTATCAAAGGCAGATGTGTGTTCCGTGGAGTGTGTGTTTATGTGTGGCAGGGAGACAGAGGCAGATATGGGGGGGTTGATAAATTGATTGTGTGTGTTCCATGCATCTGTGTGCATGCATGCAGAGTTTTTAATATTTCTGGGATGAGCATGGAGCAATGCTGAATCAGCACATAGAACTCTGTTAGAGTTAAGTAGGGCGAGTAAGAAAGAGAAGGACATAGAGAGGGTCAGAGCGCGGGAGAGGGAGAGAGGGAGAGAGAGAGTGAGAGAGAGAGGGAGAGGGAGAGAGTGAGAGAGAGAAGGAGAGGGAGAGGGAGAGAGAGAGAGAGAGAGAGAGAGAGTAAGGCAGGTACGTAAGTCATGTTCTGTTTTGATCATCATGGCCACACAGTTCTCTCCCCTTCCAACACCACCACAACCTCTATCACTGCCTCCCTCTCCTCTCCTCTCCTCTCCTCTCCTCTCCTCTCCTCTCCTCTCCTCTCCTCTCCTCTCCTCTCCTCTCCTCTCCTCTCCTCTCCTCTCCTCTCCTCTCCTCTCCTCTCCTCTCCTCTCATCTCATCTCATCTCCTCTCCTCTCTACATTGAATTCCTTATGAAAAATGTCCAATACCTCAATTTATCTCCTATTTTAGATTCACTGAAATGGAATTGACACAAAAAACTAAAGGAAAGAACATAGCAAAAATCACCAAGGAGAATCAATGTCTCACAATGAAAACTGGTATCACATCGCCATGTGTCGATTCACCCTGCTGACTGGGTCACCCATGTGTCGATTCACCCTGCTGACTGGGTCACCCATGTGTCGATTCACCCTGCTGACTGGGTCACCCATGTGTCGATTCACCCTGCTGACTGGGTCACCCATGTGTCGATTCACCCTGCTGACTGGGTCACCCATGTGTCGATTCACCCTGCTGACTGGGTCACCCATGTGTCGATTCACCCTGCTGACTGGGTCACCCATGTGTCGATTCACCCTGCTGACTGGGTCATCCATGTGTCGATTCACCCTGCTGACTGGGTCACCCATGTGTCGATTCACCCTGCTGACTGGGTCACCCATGTGTCGATTCACCCTGCTGACTGGGTCACCCATGTGTCGATTCACCCTGCTGACTGGGTCACCCATGTGTCGATTCACCCTGCTGACTGGGTCATCCATGTGTCGATTCACCCTGCTGACTGGGTCACCCATGTGTCGATTCACCCTGCTGACTGGGTCACCCATGTGTCGATTCACCCTGCTGACTGGGTCACCCATGTGTCGATTCACCCTGCTGACTGGGTCACCCATGTGTCGATTCACCCTGCTGACTGGGTCACCCATGTGTCGATTCACCCTGCTGACTGGGTCACCCATGTGTCGATTCACCCTGCTGACTGGGTCACCCATGTGTCGATTCACCCTGCTGACTGGGTCATCCATGTGTCGATTCACCCTGCTGACTGGGTCACCCATGTGTCGATTCACCCTGCTGACTGGGTCACCCATGTGTCGATTCACCCTGCTGACTGGGTCACCCATGTGTCGATTCACCCTGCTGACTGGGTCACCCATGTGTCGATTCACCCTGCTGACTGGGTCACCCATGTGTCGATTCACCCTGCTGACTGGGTCACCCATGTGTCGATTCACCCTGCTGACTGGGTCACCCATGTGTCGATTCACCCTGCTGACTGGGTCACCCATGTGTCGATTCACCCTGCTGACTGGGTCACCCATGTGTCGATTCACCCTGCTGACTGGGTCACCCATGTGTCGATTCACCCTGCTGACTGGGTCACCCATGTGTCGATTCACCCTGCTGACTGGGTCACCCATGTGTCGATTCACCCTGCTGACTGGGTCACCCATGTGTCGATTCACCCTGCTGACTGGGTCACCCATGTGTCGATTCACCCTGCTGACTGGGTCATCCATGTGTCGATTCACCCTGCTGACTGGGTCACCCATGTGTCGATTCACCCTGCTGACTGGGTCACCCATGTGTCGATTCACCCTGCTGACTGGGTCATCCATGTGTCGATTCACCCTGCTGACTGGGTCACCCATGTGTCGATTCACCCTGCTGACTGGGTCACCCATGTGTCGATTCACCCTGCTGACTGGGTCACCCATGTGTCGATTCACCCTGCTGACTGGGTCACCCATGTGTCGATTCACCCTGCTGACTGGGTCACCCATGTGTCGATTCACCCTGCTGACTGGGTCACCCATGTGTCGATTCACCCTGCTGACTGGGTCACCCATGTGTCGATTCACCCTGCTGACTGGGTCACCCATGTGTCGATTCACCCTGCTGACTGGGTCACCCATGTGTCGATTCACCCTGCTGACTGGGTCACCCATGTGTCGATTCACCCTGCTGACTGGGTCACCCATGTGTCGATTCACCCTGCTGACTGGGTCACCCATGTGTCGATTCACCCTGCTGACTGGGTCACCCATGTGTCGATTCACCCTGCTGACTGGGTCACCCATGTGTCGATTCACCCTGCTGACTGGGTCACCCATGTGTCGATTCACCCTGCTGACTGGGTCACCCATGTGTCGATTCACCCTGCTGACTGGGTCACCCATGTGTCGATTCACCCTGCTGACTGGGTCACCCATGTGTCGATTCACCCTGCTGACTGGGTCACCCATGTGTCGATTCACCCTGCTGACTGGGTCACCCATGTGTCGATTCACCCTGCTGACTGGGTCATCCATGTGTCGATTCACCCTGCTGACTGGGTCACCCATGTGTCGATTCACCCTGCTGACTGGGTCACCCATGTGTCGATTCACCCTGCTGACTGGGTCATCCATGTGTCGATTCACCCTGCTGACTGGGTCACCCATGTGTCGATTCACCATGCTGACTGGGTCACCCATGTGTCGATTCACCCTGCTGACTGGGTCACCCATGTGTCGATTCACCCTGCTGACTGGGTCACCCATGTGTCGATTCACCCTGCTGACTGGGTCACCCATGTGTCGATTCACCCTGCTGACTGGGTCACCCATGTGTCGATTCACCCTGCTGACTGGGTCACCCATGTGTCGATTCACCCTGCTGACTGGGTCACCCATGTGTCGATTCACCCTGCTGACTGGGTCACCCATGTGTCGATTCACCCTGCTGACTGGGTCATCCATGTGTCGATTCACCCTGCTGACTGGGTCACCCATGTGTCGATTCACCCTGCTGACTGGGTCACCCATGTGTCGATTCACCCTGCTGACTGGGTCACCCATGTGTCGATTCACCCTGCTGACTGGGTCACCCATGTGTCGATTCACCCTGCTGACTGGGTCACCCATGTGTCGATTCACCCTGCTGACTGGGTCACCCATGTGTCGATTCACCCTGCTGACTGGGTCACCCATGTGTCGATTCACCCTGCTGACTGGGTCACCCATGTGTCGATTCACCCTGCTGACTGGGTCACCCATGTGTCGATTCACCCTGCTGACTGGGTCACCCATGTGTCGATTCACCCTGCTGACTGGGTCACCCATGTGTCGATTCACCCTGCTGACTGGGTCACCCATGTGTCGATTCACCCTGCTGACTGGGTCACCCATGTGTCGATTCACCCTGCTGACTGGGTCACCCATGTGTCGATTCACCCTGCTGACTGGGTCACCCATGTGTCGATTCACCCTGCTGACTGGGTCACCCATGTGTCGATTCACCCTGCTGACTGGGTCACCCATGTGTCGATTCACCCTGCTGACTGGGTCACCCATGTGTCGATTCACCCTGCTGACTGGGTCACCCATGTGTCGATTCACCCTGCTGACTGGGTCACCCATGTGTCGATTCACCCTGCTGACTGGGTCACCCATGTGTCGATTCACCCTGCTGACTGGGTCACCCATGTGTCGATTCACCCTGCTGACTGGGTCACCCATGTGTCGATTCACCCTGCTGACTGGGTCACCCATGTGTCGATTCACCCTGCTGACTGGGTCACCCATGTGTCGATTCACCCTGCTGACTGGGTCACCCATGTGTCGATTCACCCTGCTGACTGGGTCATCCATGTGTCGATTCACCCTGCTGACTGGGTCACCCATGTGTCGATTCACCCTGCTGACTGGGTCACCCATGTGTCGATTCACCCTGCTGACTGGGTCACCCATGTGTCGATTCACCCTGCTGACTGGGTCACCCATGTGTCGATTCACCCTGCTGACTGGGTCACCCATGTGTCGATTCACCCTGCTGACTGGGTCACCCATGTGTCGATTCACCGTGCTGACTGGGTCATCCATGTGTCGATTCACCCTGCTGACTGGGTCACCCATGTGTCGATTCACCCTGCTGACTGGGTCACCCATGTGTCGATTCACCCTGCTGACTGGGTCACCCATGTGTCCATTCACCTTGCTGACTGGGTCACCCATGTGTCGATTCACCCTGCTGACTGGGTCACCCATGTGTCGATTCACCCTGCTGACTGGGTCACCCATGTGTCGATTCACCCTGCTGACTGGGTCACCCATGTGTCGATTCACCCTGCTGACTGGGTCACCCATGTGTCGATTCACCCTGCTGACTGGGTCACCCATGTGTCGATTCACCGTGCTGACTGGGTCACCCATGTGTCGATTCACCGTGCTGACTGGGTCACCCATGTGTCGATTCACCGTGCTGACTGGGTCACCCATGTGTCGATTCACCGTGCTGACTGGGTCACCCATGTGTCGATTCACCGTGCTGACTGGGTCACCCATGTGTCGATTCACCCTGCTGACTGGGTCACCCATGTGTCGATTCACCGTGCTGACTGGGTCATCCATGTGTCGATTCACCCTGCTGACTGGGTCATCCATGTGTCGATTCACCCTGCTGACTGGGTCATCCATGTGTCGATTCACCCTGCTGACTGGGTCACCCATGTGTCGATTCACCCTGCTGACTGGGTCACCCATTCACCCTGCTGACTGGGTCACCCATGTGTCGATTCACCCTGCTGACTGGGTCACCCATGTGTCGATTCACCCTGCTGACTGGGTCACCCATGTGTCGATTCACCCTGCTGACTGGGTCACCCATGTGTCGATTCACCGTGCTGACTGGGTCACCCATGTGTCGATTCACCCTGCTGACTGGGTCACCCATGTGTCGATTCACCCTGCTGACTGGGTCATCCATGTGTCGATTCACCCTGCTGACTGGGTCACCCATGTGTCGATTCACCTTGCTGACTGGGTCAGCCATGTGTCGATTCACCCTGCTGACTGGGTCACCCATGTGTCGATTCACCTTGCTGACTGGGTCACCCATGTGTCGATTCACCGTGCTGACTGGGTCACCCATGTGTCGATTCACCGTGCTGACTGGGTCACCCATGTGTCGATTCACCCTGCTGACTGGGTCACCCATGTGTCGATTCACCCTGCTGACTGGGTCATCCATGTGTCGATTCACCCTGCTGACTGGGTCACCCATGTGTCGATTCACCGTGCTGACTGGGTCACCCATGTGTCGATTCACCGTGCTGACTGGGTCACCCATGTGTCGATTCACCGTGCTGACTGGGTCACCCATGTGTCGATTCACCGTGCTGACTGGGTCACCCATGTGTCGATTCACCGTGCTGACTGGGTCACCCATGTGTCGATTCACCGTGCTGACTGGGTCACCCATGTGTCGATTCACCCTGCTGACTGGGTCACCCATGTGTCGATTCACCGTGCTGACTGGGTCATCCATGTGTCGATTCACCCTGCTGACTGGGTCATCCATGTGTCGATTCACCCTGCTGACTGGGTCACCCATGTGTCGATTCACCGTGCTGACTGGGTCACCCATGTGTCGATTCACCCTGCTGACTGGGTCATCTGACTCCATTAAGAACTCTGGTTCCAAAGGGACACATTTCTGAAAAGCTTCCTTCAGAAAAATGTGTTAATGCTGACAAATCAACATTGACTTCTCTAGATGCCAGGGTAGTGACTAGAGGTCGACCGATTAATTGGCATGACCAATTAATCATAACAATCGGTAATCAGCCTTTTTGGATTATGGCCGATTACATTGTAATCCACGAGGAAACTGTGTGGCAGACTGACCACCTGTTACGCGAGTGCAGCATCAATAGGACCTTGTGGCTGCAAGGTAAGTTACTAACTAGCATTATATTTATCTTATAAAAAAACAATCAATCTTCAGATAATCACTAGTTAATTACACATGGTTGATGATATTACTAGTTTAACTAGCTTGTCTTGCGTTGCATATAATCAATGCGGTGCCTGTTAATTTATCATCGAATCACAGACGAGTTCAACTTCGCCAAACGGGTGATGATTTAACCAAAGCGCATTCTACGAAAATAGCACATTCGTTGCACAAATGTACCTAACCATAAACATCAATGCCTTTCTTAAAATTAATATATTAGTATATTTAATAGTATATATTTTTAAACCTGCATATTTAGTTAAAATAAATGCATGTTAGCAGACAATATTAACTAGGGAAATTGTGTCCCTTCTCTTGCGTTCAGTGTAAGTAGAGTCAGAGTATATGCAACAGTTTGGGCCGTCTGGCCTTCCTAACAAAGACCACAATTAATTTGCCAGAATTTTACATAATTATGACATAACATTGAAGGTTGTGCAATGTAACAGCAACATTTAGACTTATATTTAGACCAGTAAAACAAAACAAAATACAACTAACAGACCCTTCCCAACAATGCAGAGACTAAACCCCCTCCTCCATAGTGGCTGTAGACAAACAAGTTGTGATGAAGACAGTAGTTATTTATTTCCTCTGTTTGACTAACCTGTACCCCAGCACATCGACTTGGTACCGGTACCCCCTGTATATAGCCTCCACATTGACTTGGTACCGGTACCCCCTGTATATAGCCTCCACATTGACTAGGTACCGGTACCCCCTGTATATAGCCTCCACATCGACTTGGTACCGGTACCCCCTGTATATAGCCTCCACATTGACTTGGTACCGGTACCCCCTGTATATAGCCTCCACATTGACTAGGTACCGGTACCCCCTGTATATAGCCTCCACATCGACTTGGTACCGGTACCCCCTGTATATAGCCTCCACATTGACTTGGTACCGGTACCCCCTGTATATAGCCTCCACATTGACTTGGTACCGGTACCCCCTGTATATAGCCTCCACATTGACTTGGTACCGGTACCCCCTGTATATAGCCTCCACATTGACTTGGTACCGGTACCCCCTGTATATAGCCTCCACATTGACTTGGTACCGGTACCCCTGTATATAGCCTCCACATTGACTTGGTACCGGTACCCCCTGTATATAGCCTCCACATTGACTTGGTACCGGTACCCCCTGTATATAGCCTCCACATTGACTAGGTACCGGTACCCCCTGTATATAGCATCCACATTGACTTGGTACCGGTACCCCCTGTATATAGCCTCCACATTGACTTGGTACCGGTACCCCCTGTATATAGCCTCCACATTGACTTGGTACCGGTACCCCCTGTATATAGCCTCCACATTGACTAGGTACCGGTACCCCCTGTATATAGCCTCCACATTGACTAGGTACCGGTACCCCCTGTATATAGCCTCCACATTGACTAGGTACCGGTACCCCCTGTATATAGCCTCCACATTGACTAGGTACCGGTACCCCCTGTATATAGCCTCCACATTGACTAGGTACCGGTACCCCTGTATATAGCCTCCACATTGACTTGGTACCGGTACCCCCTGTATATAGCCTCCACATTGACTTGGTACCGGTACCCCCTGTATATAGCCTCCACATTGACTTGGTACCGGTACCCCCTGTATATAGCCTCCACATTGACTTGGTACCGGTACCCCCTGTATATAGCCTCCACATTGACTTGGTACCGGTACCCCCTGTATATAGCCTCCACATTGACTTGGTACCGGTACCCCCTGTATATAGCCTCCACATTGACTTGGTACCGGTACCCCTGTATATAGCCTCCACATTGACTAGGTACCGGTACCCCCTGTATATAGCCTCCACATTGACTAGGTACCGGTACCCCCTGTATATAGCCTCCACATTGACTAGGTACCGGTACCCCTGTATATAGCCTCCACATTGACTAGGTACCGGTACCCCCTGTATATAGCCTCCACATTGACTAGGTACCGGTATCCCCTGTATATAGCCTCCACATTGACTAGGTACCGGTACCCCCTGTATATAGCCTCCACATTGACTAGGTACCGGTACCCCCTGTATATAGCATCCACATTGACTTGGTACCGGTACCCCCTGTATATAGCCTCCACATTGACTTGGTACCGGTACCCCCTGTATATAGCCTCCACATTGACTTGGTACCGGTACCCCCTGTATATAGCCTCCACATTGACTAGGTACCGGTACCCCCTGTATATAGCCTCCACATTGACTAGGTACCGGTACCCCCTGTATATAGCCTCCACATTGACTAGGTACCGGTACCCCCTGTATATAGCCTCCACATTGACTAGGTACCGGTACCCCCTGTATATAGCCTCCACATTGACTAGGTACCGGTACCCCTGTATATAGCCTCCACATTGACTTGGTACCGGTACCCCCTGTATATAGCCTCCACATTGACTTGGTACCGGTACCCCCTGTATATAGCCTCCACATTGACTTGGTACCGGTACCCCCTGTATATAGCCTCCACATTGACTTGGTACCGGTACCCCCTGTATATAGCCTCCACATTGACTAGGTACCGGTACCCCCTGTATATAGCCTCCACATTGACTTGGTACCGGTACCCCCTGTATATAGCCTCCACATTGACTAGGTACCGGTACCCCCTGTATATAGCCTCCACATTGACTTGGTACCGGTACCCCCTGTATATAGCCTCCACATTGACTTGGTACCGGTACCCCCTGTATATAGCCTCCACATCGACTTGGTACCGGTACCCCCTGTATATAGCCTCCACATCGACTAGGTACCGGTACCCCCTGTATATAGCCTCCACATTGACTTGGTACCGGTACCCCCTGTATATAGCCTCCACATTGACTAGGTACCGGTACCCCCTGTATATAGCCTCCACATTGACTTGGTACCGGTACCCCTGTATATAGCCTCCACATTGACTTGGTACCGGTACCCCCTGTATATAGCCTCCACATTGACTTGGTACCGGTACCCCCTGTATATAGCCTCCACATTGACTTGGTACCGGTACCCCCTGTATATAGCCTCCACATTGACTAGGTACCGGTACCCCCTGTATATAGCCTCCACATTGACTTGGTACCGGTACCCCTGTATATAGCCTCCACATTGACTTGGTACCGGTACCCCTGTATATAGCCTCCACATTGACTTGGTACCGGTACCCCCTGTATATAGCCTCCACATTGACTAGGTACCGGTACCCCCTGTATATAGCCTCCACATTGACTTGGTACCGGTACCCCCTGTATATAGCCTCCACATTGACTTGGTACCGGTACCCCCTGTATATAGCCTCCACATTGACTTGGTACCGGTACCCCTGTATATAGCCTCCACATTGACTTGGTACCGGTACCCCTGTATATAGCCTCCACATTGACTAGGTACCGGTACCCCCTGTATATAGCCTCCACATTGACTTGGTACCGGTACCCCCTGTATATAGCCTCCACATTGACTTGGTACCGGTACCCCTGTATATAGCCTCCACATTGACTAGGTACCGGTACCCCCTGTATATAGCCTCCACATTGACTATGTACCGGTACCCCCTGTATATAGCCTCCACATTGACTAGGTACCGGTACCCCCTGTATATAGCCTCCACATTGACTAGGTACCGGTACCCCCTGTATATAGCCTCCACATTGACTAGGTACCGGTATCCCCTGTATATAGCCTCCACATTGACTAGGTACCGGTACCCCCTGTATATAGCCTCCACATTGACTAGGTACCGGTACCCCCTGTATATAGCCTCCACATTGACTAGGTACCGGTACCCCTTGTATATAGCCTCCACATTGACTAGGTACCGGTATCCCCTGTATATAGCCTCCACATTGACTAGGTACCGGTACCCCCTGTATATAGCCTCCACATTGACTAGGTACCGGTATCCCCTGTATATAGCCTCCACATTGACTAGGTACCGGTACCCCCTGTATATAGCCTCCACATTGACTAGGTACCGGTACCCCTGTATATAGCCTCCACATTGACTTGGTACCGGTACCCCCTGTATATAGCCTCCACATTGACTAGGTACCGGTACCCCTGTATATAGCCTCCACATTGACTAGGTACCGGTATCCCTGTATATAGCCTCCACATTGACTAGGTACCGGTACCCCCTGTATATAGCCTCCACATTGACTAGGTACCGGTACCCCCTGTATATAGCCTCCACATTGACTAGGTACCGGTACCCCTTGTATATAGCCTCCACATTGACTAGGTACCGGTATCCCCTGTATATAGCCTCCACATTGACTAGGTACCGGTACCCCCTGTATATAGCCTCCACATTGACTAGGTACCGGTATCCCCTGTATATAGCCTCCACATTGACTAGGTACCGGTACCCCCTGTATATAGCCTCCACATTGACTAGGTACCGGTACCCCCTGTATATAGCCTCCACATTGACTTGGTACCGGTACCCCCTGTATATAGCCTCCACATTGACTAGGTACCGGTACCCCCTGTATATAGCCTCCACATTGACTAGGTACCGGTATCCCCTGTATATAGCCTCCACATTGACTAGGTACCGGTACCCCCTGTATATAGCCTCCACATTGACTAGGTACCGGTACCCCCTGTATATAGCCTCCACATTGACTAGGTACCGGTACCTGTATATAGCCTCCACATTGACTAGGTACCGGTACCCCCTGTATATAGCCTCCACATTGACTAGGTACCGGTACCCCCTGTATATAGCCTCCACATTGACTAGGTACCGGTACCCCCTGTATATAGCCTCCACATTGACTAGGTACCGGTACCCCCTGTATATAGCCTCCACATTGACTAGGTACCGGTACCTGTATATAGCCTCCACATTGACTAGGTACCGGTACCCCCTGTATATAGCCTCCACATTGACTAGGTACCGGTACCCCCTGTATATAGCCTCCACATTGACTAGGTACCGGTACCCCCTGTATATAGCCTCCACATTGACTAGGTACCGGTACCCCCTGTATATAGCCTCCACATTGACTAGGTACCGGTACCCCCTGTATATAGCCTCCACATTGACTAGGTACCGGTACCCCCTGTATATAGCCTCCACATTGACTAGGTACCGGTACCCCCTGTATATAGCCTCCACATTGACTAGGTACCGGTACCCCCTGTATATAGCCTCCACATTGACTAGGTACCGGTACCCCCTGTATATAGCCTCCACATTGACTAGGTACCGGTACCCCCTGTATATAGCCTCCACATTGACTAGGTACCGGTACCCCCTGTATATAGCCTCCACATTGACTAGGTACCGGTACCCCCTGTATATAGCCTCCACATTGACTAGGTACCGGTACCCCCTGTATATAGCCTCCACATTGACTAGGTACCGGTACCCCCTGTATATAGCCTCCACATTGACTAGGTACTGGTACCCCCTGTATATAGCCTCCACATTGACTAGGTACCGGTACCCCCTGTATATAGCCTCCACATTGACTAGGTACCGGTACCCCCTGTATATAGCCTCCACATTGACTAGGTACCGGTACCCCCTGTATATAGCCTCCACATTGACTAGGTACCGGTACCCCCTTATTTATTATTATCTTTTGTTCTTTTGGTAAATATTTTCTTAACTGTTTCTTGAACTGCATTGTTGGTTAAGGGCTTGTAAGTAGGCATTTTACAGTTGTGTTCATCGCATCTGACAAATGAAGTTTGATTTGGTTTGTTCCTTTTTGGAACGTTATTTCAAGAAAGAGCGCCACTGCTGCTGATCTTCTGGCTTTTTGGGGAAGGGTTTTCGTGACATCTCTTTCTCCATGTTTCTCAGAAGACAGTACAGTAGCTACAATATAAACAGATAGCACCACTTCACACCATATTTTAGCACCCTAGTGCTGTGATTTCTGTCATTATGCTGTGACAGTTATTGTTTGTAGAAGCAACCAAAGACCAGTGGGTGTGGGCGGTTTTATTTTTCTGGATACAAATTAAGAGGAAAACCTTATGTGAAAGTGAAAGTGACCCTAATATATCTACAGGGAAGAAGTGTGGATGTAATGTTACTTCCATCTCGCTCTCTCTCTCTGTTCTTCCATGCTTCTCTCCAGTATAA
This sequence comes from Oncorhynchus gorbuscha, assembly GCF_021184085.1. Classification (NCBI taxonomy): domain Eukaryota; kingdom Metazoa; phylum Chordata; class Actinopteri; order Salmoniformes; family Salmonidae; genus Oncorhynchus; species Oncorhynchus gorbuscha. The sequence continues at coordinate 7,850,759 of NC_060180.1, read as the reverse complement.
TCTCACTCTGTTAATCCCTATCCCTTCCTCTACACTTGTTTTTTCCCTCTCTATCTATCCTTCTCTCTCTCTTTCTCTCTCTCTCCCCCTCTCTATTTTCCTCCCTGTCTCTTTCCAGCCGTCTAGTATTCCAATCCCTTCTCATCAGGAGGCAGGCAGATAAGGGGGTCCAGGGGGCTGAAAGTGGATGAGGAGGGGGTAATGTGGAGTTGGACTGTGTGTGTATTTGTTGCTGAACACAGAGGGGTTGATGAAGGCTGGTGTAGATGATGATGTTCTGTGAAGATGCTTCTGTGAAGATGCTTCACCTGAGAGGGGAAAAACATGGACACCCTATTCCAGTTACCAAAAGCTGTACAGAAACATGTTGTAAAACACTACAACTGAGCTTGGATGGAAAATGGAAACTTGCCTCTCCATCAAACATGATTCCAACTATTGGTCGTTTCCCAACCTATATAGTGCAGCAGGTGTATATACTTAGCAGTATGTCAGTCACAGGAGGTTGGTGGAGCGGAATTAGTGGCATGGCATCAAATACATCAAACACATGGTTATTATGAGCCGTTCTCCCCTCAGCAGTCTCCTGTGATGTCAGTCGCTGATAGATATGTAGCTAAGTCTCTAATAAAACCAAATAAAACGCACTGAATACAAGTGTAGACCTTACCGTAAAATGCTTAACCAACAGTGCAGTTCAAGAAGAGTTAAGAAGATATTTACCAAATAAACTAAAGTAAAAAATGTAAAATAATAAATACAGGGGATACCGGTAAAGAGTCAGTGTGCGGGGGTACAGGTTACTTCAGGTAATTTGTACATGTAGGTAGGGGTGAAGTGAATATGCATTACTCTCTCATCTAGAGTTATAGTACTCTGTGGTTCTTCTCTTTCAATCCATCTCTCTTGATCCCTATGCAATTGCTGGTACAGGTTGGCTTCACTTTGAGCTAGCAGGGAGGCAGATCCTCTGTCTCCCAGGGGAAGCTGTAAGAGAAGCAGGTGTGATTACTGTCTTAGTTGTTAACCCTGCCTTGCTTTATCTTCCTGTGAGAGGGAGGACGAGTGAGTGAGTGAGTGAGTGAGTGAGTGAGTGAGTGAGTGAGTGAGTGAGTGAGTGAGAGAAAGAGAGAGAGAGATTTCCATCACAGTTGATCATTGAGTAAACAAAGACAGAGCTCTACTAAAATTGACAGATTTCCATCACAGTTGATCATTTCAGATGATCCACTCAGTGATCCACTAGCTAACGCAAAACTGTCATTAAAGAGATTTAACATCTCAGCATCTTCATTATTGTTTATACACAACATATAATGGATTATTCAAAAACAGCATTTTAGTTTTTACCAATTGAATCTATTAATAAGGGTAATCCTTAATCTTCCCATTGCATTGCCGATGATATAACATGGAAAATATACTGTAGGTAACCTGTTCAGGCAAAGGATTCTGAACCATGTTCAAACACCAGACCTGGGTTGGTCACCAACCTTTTCTGAGTCAAGATAATTTTCTGAGTCAATATGCAAAGCAGAGATCTCCCGCTTAGATTTAAAAAAAAAACATGACTTAAAAACATAAGCCTATGCAACATTAACACATTAAAAACAGTTATGTAGCAATGAGGTTTGTGCGGTAGGCTATAGGCCCAATACATTATCACTACATATTGGCGATGCTTGAATTTGCCCTGCCAATGTTGTTCTTCTCAGACAAACTTGAAATTCCTCTCTCCCTCCAATGAGAAATAAGACAGTATTCCAGCTGATGGCGAAACTCAAGTCGCACTGCATTATTTCTGCCTCATGCACCAATTCATGTGGTTACTCTTATCCCCAGAGAAAGTGAGATATTAGTGGAAGTTGGGAAAACGTGCATTTTGAACAAAGTGTTGACACTAGTGCTGAATAACAACTTAAACATGAAAGTACTCATAAAAACAGCAGCTCTTTGCTCTATTCGTTGAGTCTGTCTCTGGTAATATCAAAAGTTTTGAAATCTCACATTATCGACTTTGCTGTGCGTTTGAGGCTTCTTTTGACAGTCTATGGCTGCGTTTCAAAGTCATAAAAGACACGCCCTCCTCCACTTACGTCTTATGCCCTTGGGGGTATCCCCGTCATCATCTTGGGCGTCGGTCCAAACGATTAGCCAAACAAGGGGAGTTCGCAACGTAAGCCCCTCAGCCCTCATTTTTGATAGAGTTTGCGAGTGTACAATTATGTTTACTTCGGGGCCTGAAACGTCCCTAATTCAATTTGCAATGATTGTACATCGGCTAAGAAAAGTCCAACAAAACTTAAAACCTCAACGTCAATATGGAGTCAACCTACAAGTGTAAGTATAAACGAATGTAAATAAGTTAGAAATTGTGCGACTAATGCACCAACACTTCTCTTAAAAGTAAATATGTTTTTGTTTGGTTAGATTTTCCTTCTTCAGAAGTTCCAGCTAGGCAGGCTAACATTAGTCAGCTAATTCATTTGCTAGCTATATATAGTTAATATATATATAGTTAATATATAGTTAATATAAGTAGATGTGCAATCATAACTGACTGGAGCACATATAAAGTACAATCGTCGCGGGACGAACGAGTGACGAGTTTCCGGGCAAGGGCGATCCATTTAAAATTCATTCCTTCCTCCCTCACCCCTCGCCCTGCAAATGTCAACTCGTCAGACGTCATGATACGTCATCAGAAGTGTCCACTTTATTTGAGGGCTGAGGGGAGAGGGTGTGTCTTTTAAGTGTTTGGACTGCAGCCTACGGCTCAAGGAAACTGTGCAGACATGCTGATCTGAGTTATCTGATTGGCCAGCGGTAAGCCTATAGATGCATTTGATTTGCTCTCTGGGCCTGCCGGGTAGGTGAAGTTCTACCTTCAGACACATGAAATGGTATAAATAACTGCTAGTGCTGCTGAATCAAGTGCACCTACTGCCAACAGCGCGAAACTGATAAAAAAAAATACACAAACAGTGTAGCTATTCCCTCCGCAAGGCAATCAAACAAGCTAAGCGTCAGTATAGCATCAGTATAGAGACAAAGTAGAGTCGCAATTCAACGGCTCAGACACAAGAGGTATGTGGCATAGTCTACAGTCAATCACTGATTATAAAAAGAAAACCAGCCCAGTCACGGACCAGGATGTCTTGCTCCCAGGAAGAATAATAATGTTTTTGCCCGCTTTGAGGACAATACAGTGCCACTGACACGGCCCGCAGTCAAAACATGCAGACTCTCCTTCACTGCAGCAGACGTGAGTAAAACATCTAAACGTGTTAACCCTCGCAAGGCTGCAGGCCCAGACGGCATCCCCAGCCGCACCCTTAGAGCATGCGCAGACCAGCTGGCTGGTGTGTTTACGGACATATTCATATTCAACCCTTATCCCAGTCTGCTGTTCCCACGTGCTTCAAGAAGGCCACCATTGTTCCTGTTCCCAAAGCTAAGGTAACTGAGCTAAACGACTACCGCCCCATAGCACTCACTTCCGTCATCATGAAGTGAATTGAGAGACTAGTCAAGGACCATATCACCTCCATCCGACCTGACACCCGAGACCCACTCCAATTTGCTTACCGCCCAAATAGGTCCACAGACGATGCAATCTCAACCACACTGCACACTGCCCTAACCCATCTGGACAAGAGGAATACCTATGTGAGAATGCTGTTCATCAACTACAGCTCAGCATTTAACACCATAGTACCCTCCAAACTCGTCATCAAGCTCGAGACCCTGGGTCTCGACCCCGCCCTGTGCAACTGGGTACTGGACTACCTGACGGGCCGCCCCCAGGTGGTGAGGGTAGGTAACAACATCTCCACCCCGCTGATCCTCGACACTTGGGAACACAAGGGTGCGTTCTGAGCCTTCTCCTGTACTCCCTGCTCACCCACGACTGCGTGGCCATGCACGCCTCCAACTCAATCATCAAGTTTGCGGACAACACTACAGTGGTAGGCTTGATTACCAACAACAACGAGACGGCCTACAGGTAGGAGGTGAGGGCCCTTGGAGTATGGTGTCAGGAAAATAACCTCACACTCAACGTCAACAAAACTGAGGAGATGATTGAGGACTTCAGGAAATAGCAGAGGGAGCATCCCCCTATCCACATCAATGGGACAGTAGTGGAGAGGGTAGTAAGTTTTAAGTTCCTCGGTGTACACATCACAGACAAACTGAATTGGTCCACCCACACAGACAGCGTCGTGAAGAAGGTGCAGCAGCGCCTCTTCAACCTCAGGAGGCTGAAGAAATTCGGCTTGTCACCAAAAGCACTCCCAAACTTCTACAGATGCACAATCGAGAGCATCCTGTCGGGCTGTATCCCCGCCTGGTATGGCTAATACTCCGCCCACAACCGTAAGGCTCTCCAGAGGGTAGTGAGGTCTGCATAAAGCATCGCCGGGGGCAAACTACCTGCCCTCCAGGACACCTACACCACCCGATGTCACAGGAAGGCCATAAAGATCATCAAGGACAATAACCACCCGAGCCACTGCCTGTTCACCCCGCTATCATCCAGAAGGCGAGGTCAGTACAGGTGCATCAAAGCAGGGACAAGAGACTGAAAAACAGCTTCTATCTCAAGGCCATCAGACTGTTAAACAGCCACCACTAACATTGAGTGGCTACTGCCAACACACTGACTCAACTCCAGCCACTTTAATAATGGGAATTGATGGAAATTGATGTAAAATATATCACTAGCCACTTTAAACAATGCTTCTTAATATAATGTTTACATTCTCTACATTATTAATCTCATATGTATATGTATATACTGTACTGTATACTGTATATCATCTACTGCATCTTTATGTAATACATGTATCACTAGCCACTTTAAACTATGCCACTTTGTTTACATACCCTACATTACTCATCTCATATGTATATACTGTACTCGATACCATCTACTGCATCTTGCCTATGCCGTTCTGTACCATCACTCATTCATATATCTTTATGTACATATTCTTTATCCCTTTACACTTGTGTGTATAAGGTAGTAGTTTTGGAATTGTTAGGTTAGATTACTCGTTGGTTATTACTGCATTGTCGGAACTAGAAGCACAAGCATTTCGCTACACTCGCATTAACATCTGCTAACCATGTTTATGTGACAAATACATTTGATTTGATTTGATTGTTGTTGTTTTTTACAGAAATGTTTTGTGATTGACTTGGAAGTGCTTTGAGCGAGACCTGTTGGTGACCACTGATTTAGGGTATTTCAATTACTTTCAACTAAATTTAGAAGTAAGCATTTGGATATTGGAATGAATTTGGAAATACACTTGGAAAGTATTGGCATGATCAAATATATAGACAAATGTATTTTAAAATAATAGTTATATTTTGGTCCTATGGGTATTAATATACCTTTATTTGGACATAGTTCCAAATATAATGCTATTTATAGGAAATGATTTGAAAATACTTTCAAATACTTCAAATAGAATAATACTATACTCAAATACACAGAATATACGTATTTAAATATACAGTATAAATATTTAATAATATAAATACAATAAATATTTAAAAATGCATGTATTTGAACCCAGGTCTGTCAAACACCTGATAATTAATTGTGAGGGTCTTATATGCCACACTCTATCAACATATTGTATTTATGTTCGTTTTTCTTATGACTTGAAGGGCTTATAACTAACTTGTGTAGTGTGTAAGGATTTGATTTACATAAGTAATGGATATGGAAATCAAGTGTGGTGTCATGCTCAATTAATTCATTTATTCGACCATTGTTATTTCATTCCCTCCTTTCTCCTGTTTCATTCATGCACAAAGGATGACATACCAGTACAAGGACATGTTAAATAACACAACTAGAGGACAGTCCAAGCATGAATAGGTGAGACCAGTACATTGTACATTACAAACAAGTTGACCTTACCATCCACAAAGACAAAGACAAAGACAAAGACAAAGACAAAGACAAAGACACACACACACACACACACACGCACGCACACGCACACGCACACGCACACACGCACACGCACACGCACACGCACACGCACACGCACACGCACACACACCCTTTAAACCCCCAATGCTCCTTTGAGACCCCTCCTTCAAAGGGACAGATATCTCTTCTAGCCATGGTAGCCAAAATAATTGGGAACTGGGCATTTTATACATGACCCTAAGCATGATGGGATTTTTTAATTGCTTAATTACCTCAGGAACCATACCTGTGTGGAAGCACCTGCTTTCAATATACTTTGTATCCCTCACTTACTCAAGTGTTTCCTTTATTTTGGCAGTTACCTGTATGTCTATCTGACAAATGTTGTTGGACGGGTATGCTGAACATTTGGGGAAAACCCCCAGCCCTGGTCCTCCAGGACCCCCAACAGAACACATTTTCATTGTACCCCTGGACAAACACACCTCATTCAACTCATTGAGGGCTTGATGATTATTTGACAAGTTAAATCAGGTGTGCTTGTCGAGGGTTACAATAAAAATGTCTACTGTTGGGGGTAATGCAGTGATGGAAAAAGTACCCAATTGTCATGCTTGAGTAAAAGTAAAGATACCTTAATAGAAAATGAATGAAGTAAAAGTGAAAGTCACCCAGTAAAATACTAGTTGAGTAAAAGTCTAATTGGTTTTAAATATACTTTAGTATCAAAAGTAAATGTAACTGCTAAAATATACTTAAGTATCAAAAGTAAAAAATAATTTCAAATTCATGATATTAAGCAAACCAGATGACACCATTTTATTTGTATTTTTTATTATTTACGGATAGCAAAGGGCCAACACCAGTTCAGAGCCAGTGTAAGGGGTGCGTGTTGGTGACAGGGAAGTCAGGCGCAGGAGAACGAACTTGGTTTAAACAGAGTTGTTTAATAAATTGTGATTAAACTCCAAAACAACCCAAATGTACAAAATAACAAAGTGGGTACAAAACAACACTAAATAGCACATCACATACAAACAAATCAATCTCCGACAAGGACATGAGGGGAAACAGAGGGTTAAATACACAACATGTCATTGATGGGATTGGAACCAGGTGTGAAGGAAGACAAGACAAAACCAATGGAAAATGAAAAATGGATCAGAGATGGCTAGAAGGTCGGTGACATCGACCGCCGAACACCGCCCGAACAAGGAGAGGGACCGACTTCGGCGGAAGTCGTGACAGGCAGTAGGGTTGACCAGGGATGTTCTCTTGATAAGTGTGTGAATTAAACCATTTTCCTGTATTGCTAAGCATTCAAAATGTAACAAGTCATTTTTGGGTGTCAGGGAAAATGTATGGGAGTAAAAAGTACATTATTTTCTTCAGGAATGTAGTGAAGTAAAAGTAAAAGTTGTCAAAAATATAAATAGTAAAGTACAGTTACCAAAAAAACTACTTCAGTAGTACTTATTTTTTTACACCACTGGTGTACTGGAGGATCAGGGTTCGGAATCACTGCTGTAGAATGGACGCATATACTGTAACGTTGTGTACATAAATAAACTATCTCCCGTCTCACATCAGGACTGTTTCCTCCCGCACAAAGTGTGGAGATAACAGGTGAGGCAGCAGTATGAGGATGGGAAGTGGAGACAGAGGTGGAGGGGGTCAGACCTACTGATTGCCTCAGTATAAAGTAATAGAAGCCGGATTATTGGAAGGAACAGGGTCACTTACCGTGGGGCACAATCCCTGGACGGATCCACAACCTAGTCTATATAATTTATTGTTTATTACACTGGGCTCTGTGTGTGTGTCAAGTGTTTATGGGTGTGTAGGTGTGTGTTTGCTTGTGTGTGTGTGTTTGTGTACGTGCGTGTGCATGCGCGTGTAGCACATGACGATGTGTACACTTACTCCTCAGCCTTTACACAACAGATCCCATTTCTATTAATTGAATCCAATCCCTATCAGATAACTTGGTGTGATATTATCTGCAAACTTGGAGTGATATTATCTGGCAACACTGAGTGAACCTTCTACCAGGGAGTGTGTTGACCAAATAAATAGATCATTAGGATTAAGGCCTATTTCCAGGGAAGAGGCTGGAAGATGGCCAGAGTTGGCTCAGTGTGAAGCGGTGAGATCTGTCGATGCAGCAAGATTACTGTTTGTGGTGTAAACACACACACAGAGAAAGTGTTCTTTCACACTGCTTATCTTTTTAAACTAACTAAGAAACACACTCATACCGTCATGGACACACACACAAGGATGGATGTCCAGAAACGCACACAGAGAGACACACACACACACAAACACACACACACACAGCAATGCAACTTTAATGATTTTCCAGCAGAGTCCTTGGAAGCAAGCTGAAATGCACTGGTTTGATTCACACATATGAGAAAATGTATGAACTAAAGGTTGTCTAAGGCTGCTCTGACCAGCAGATGCTCATTATAGAAATATAGGATGTATACATCGTGCCTGAGATATCCAATGGGACACAGATACAGTGTTAATATACTGTGTTGGAAGGAGGTGGGGGCGGAGGGTGGTATCAAGGTTAAGAACCCACACATTGCCCATCTGCTCTGCTGGAAAACACAATCCTCCTCCCTCACACTACCCATCTGCTCTGCTGGAAAACATATACTCATCCTCCCTCCCTATCTCACTCCTCTCCACTGTGTCCTCTTTCCACATCAGCCGTTTTCTTTGTCCATCCACCTGAGGATGATAGACGTCACCTGCTAATGTATACATGTGCATGTTGTGTGTGTGTGTGTGTGTGTGTGTGTGTGTGTGTGTGTGTGTGTGTGTGTGTGTGTGTGTGTGTGTGTGTGTGTGTGTGTGTGTGTGTGTGTGTGTGTGTGTGTGTGTGTGTGTGTGTGTGTGTGTGTGTGTGTATGTGTGTGTGTGTGTGTGTGTGTGTGTGTGTGTGTGTGTGTGTGTGTGTGTGTGTGTGTGTGTGTGTGTGTGTGTGTGTGTGTGTGTGTGTGTGTGTGTACAAATACTGGCATGTGCCAGGTAAGTACTGGTGTTTCAGACACAATTACGCAAATACAGTAATACTGTACATACAGGCATCTTGCCTCTGTCCACCATTGTTATTCTGTCTATGCCTCCCACTGTTTCTATTTGGCAAAGACACAACAGCATAGAAAGGCGTAGATTAGCTTGGCTTTGAGTCGACACAATCAAATCACCTCTCTCCAACCCGTTCATATTCTCAGAGTGCCACCCTATTGTACTCCACTTATGCTGTCATTGCACGTGGTGCCTTTTGTCAGCTCTTTTCGAATGCAAACTGAGTTTCTCATTGAGTTTAACCTATCGTCAGACGTTGATTCACCGCTGTGTGACAGCTTTCTTTCTATTATGCGTGTGAGAGCTTTACAAATCTCATTGTGCTGCCTGTCACATTCTGAATGAGGCACAGCAGTCAGTCAAATGTGACAGATCCGTAGCACAATCAATGTGTCACGTTCTTGAGCTCTTAAAGCCGAATGCTGTGCTGTCTAGGTCTAGGAGCAGGTTGGCATGTACTGTGATTTGTCATGTACTCACTACTGCCTCCAGGACAACATTCATCCTAATAACCTGCTGTCTAGGTCTAGGAGGCACCTAAACAACACCACAGGTCTAGGAGGCAATCCTAAGTAACAACACAGTTTCCATTCAGTTCTGCTCAATCCTAAACAGAGGCACTGAATCAGGGGAGGCTGGTGGGAGGAGCGATGGGAGGACGGGTTCATTGTAATGGCTGTAATGAAATCAATGGAACGGAGTCAAGGTGGCGCCAAAGAACATGGCTGTTTTACATTCTCCCAACCGATTGTGCCATTTGGTTCGGGGTTTTTTGCGTTTTGTATACCTTTTTATATTTAACTTATTGTGTACATAATGTTCCTGCTACCGTCTCTTATGACCGAAAACAACTTCTGGACATCAGAACAGCGATTACTCACCGCGGACTGGAAGAAACGTTTTCCTTTAACAAGTCTGAAGGATACCCCGCTTTCACTGGAACAGGCCTTGATCCACGCCTTTTGCGTGAAGAAAAGATGCAGGAAAAGGGTCCGCAGGTCGGGCAGCCTTCTGAGAATCCATAGGCAAACGAGTAAACTACCACTGCCATCCATTTATCTTGCTAACGTAAAATCATTGGAAAATAAAAGGGATGACCTACGATTAACATTATCCTACCAACGGGAGATTAAAAACTGTAACACGATACGGACAATATAGAGATCGCTGGATTTTCCATGCATCGGTAGAGCAGAGATGCTACCTCTGGTAAGATGAGGTGTGGGGGGTGTGTGACTATTTGCAATAACAGCTGGTGCACGATATCTAATATCAAATAAGTCTCGAGGTATTGCTCGCCTGAGGTAGAGTACCTTATGATAAGCTGTAGACCACACTATCTACCAAGAGAGTTCTCATATATATTATTCGTAGCCGTCTATTTACCGCCACAGAACGAAGATGGCACTATGACCGCTCTCAGCCAACTCTATAAGGTCATAAGCAAAGAAGAAAATGCTCACCCAGAAGCGGCGCTCCTAGTGGCCGATGACTTTAAAGCAGGCAAATTTAAATCAGTTTTACCAAATTTTTACCAGCATGTGCAACCAGAGAAAAATTAATCCTAGACCACCTTTACCCCACACACAGAAATGCATACAAAGATCTCCCCCGCCCTCCATTTGGCAAATCTGGCCATAATTATATCCTCCTGATTCCTAATTACAAGCAAAAACTAAAGCAGGAAGTACCAGTGACTCGCCCAATACGCAAGTGGTCAGATAACATGGATGCTACACTACAGGACTGTTTTGCTAGCACAGACTGGAATATGTTCAATCACATTGAGGAGTACACCACCTCAGTCACTGCCTTCATCAATAAGTGCATCGACGATGTCGTCCCCACAGTGACTGTAAGTACATATCCCAACCAGAAGCCATGGATTACAGGCAACATCCACATCGAGCTAAAGGCAAGAGCTGCCACTTTCAATTAGCGGGAGACTAATCTGGACATTTTTAAGAAATCCCGCTATGCACTCAGACGAACCATCAAACAAGCAAAGCTCAATACAGGATTACGATTGAATCCTACAACGCAGGCTCTGATGCTCTTCGGATGTGGTAGGGCTTGAAAACTATTATGGACAACAAAGGGAAACCCAGACGAGAGCTTCCCAGTGACACGAGCCTACCAGACGAGCTAAATGCCTTTTATGCTCGCTTCGAGGCAAGCAACACTAAAGCATGCATGAGAGCACCAGCTGTTCTGGATGACTTGTGATACCGCTCTTGGTAGCTGATGTGAACAAAACCTTTAAGCAGGTCAACATTCACAAAGCCGCTGGTCCAGGCGGATTACCAGGATGTGTACTCAAAGTATTTGCGGACCAACTGTCAAGTGTCTTCACTGACATTTTCCTGACCGAGTCTGTAATACCCACATGTTTCAAGCAGACCGGCAGGTAGCCTAGTGGTTGATCTTGTAACCAAAAGGTTACAAGATCAAATCCCTGAGCTGACAGGGTAAAAATCTGTCGTTGTGCCCCTGAACAAGGCAGTTAACCTACTGTTCCTAGGCCGTCATTGAAAATAAGAATTTGTTCTAAACTTCTTGACGCTACCTATCCCGTTAGTGGGATAATTGTCATCAACAACTACTGAATTGTAGAGCGCCACATTGAAATAATATTACTAAAAATATTTATATTCTTGAAATCACAAGTACAATATAGCAAAACACAGTTTAGCATATGCTTTACAGCGAAAGCAACCCAAGCGTTTGTGTAAGTTTATCAATCACTAGACAAAACGATCACAAGACAAAACACCTAGCATCAAAGCAGCTTGGTCACGAAAATCAGAAAAGCAATAAAATGAATCGCTTACCTTTGATGATCTTCGGATGTTTTCACTCACGAGACTCCCAGTTACACAATAAATGTTCCTTTTGTTTCATAAAGATTCTTTTTATATCCAAAATACCTCTGTTTGTTTGGCTCGTTATGTTCAGAAATCCACAGGCTCGAGCGGTCACAACAACGCAGACGAAAATTCCAAATAGTATCCGTAATGTCCACAGAAACATGTCAAACGTTTTTTATAATCAATCCTCAGGTTGTTTTAAAAATATATCATCGCTAATATATCAACCGGCACTGTCTTTTTCAGTAGGAGAGGGAGCGACATTGCTGCCTAAGCTCTGTTGCGCAAGCAAAACTTATGCGAACACCTGACGCGATGTTATCTTTCTAGTTGATATCCCTTTAAATGGAGGGAAGGCAGGCTATGGAAAATGGAGCTATCAAAATAGAAGCCACTTCCTGGTTTGATTTTCCTCAGGTTTCGCATGCAATATCAGTTCTGTTATACTCAAAGACAATATTTTGACAGTTTTGGAAACTTTGGAGTGTTTTCTATCATAATCTGTCAATTATATGCATATTCTAGCCTATTGGCCTGAGAAATAGGCCGTTTACATAGGGAACGTTATTTTTCCAAACATAAAAATAGTGTCCCCCAGCTGAAAGAGGTTAACTGACTTGCCTAGTTAAATAAAGGTTAAAAAAAGACCATGTTAGTAACCATGAAGTGCTTTGAAAGGCTGGTCATGGTTCACATCAACAATATCCTCTCGAACACCCTAGACCGCCTCCAATTTGTATACCGCCCCAACAGATCCACAGATTACGCAATCTCAATTGCACTCCGCATTGCCGTTTCTCACCTGGACAAAAGAAACACCTATGTGAGAATGCTGTTCATTGACTACAGCTCAGCGTTCAACACCATAGTGCCCACAAAGCTCATCACTAAGCTAAGGACTCTGGGACTAAACACCTCCCTCTGCAACTGGATCCTGGACTTCCTGATGGGCCGCCCCCAGGTGGTAAGAGTAGGCAACAACATGTCTGCCATGCTGATCCTTAGCACTGGGGCCCCTCAGGGGTGTGTACTTAGTCCTCTCCCGTATTCCCTGTTCACCCATGACTACGTTGCCAAACACGACTCAAACACCATCATTAAGTTAGCTGATGACACAACAGTGCTATCACTGTCGTGTTGTCAGCAAACTTAATGATGGTGTTGGAGTCATGTTTGGCCACGATCACCGAAACGATGAGACAGCCAATAGGGAGGAGGTCAGAGAACTGGCAGTGTGGTGCCAGGACAACAACCTCTCCCTCAATGTGAGCAGGACAAAGGAGCTGATTCTGGACTACAGGAAAAGGCGGGGCGGGCAGAACAGGCCTCCATTAACATCGACGAGCTGTAGTAGAGAGGGACGAGTTTTTCAAGTTCCTTGGTGTCCACATCACCAACGAACTATCATGGTCCAAACGTACCAAGGAAGTCATGAAGAGGGCACAACAAAACCTTTTTCCCCTACTGAGACTGAAAAAATTTGGCATGGGTCCCCAGATCCTTAAAGGTTCTACAGCTGCACCATCGAGAGCATCCTGAGAGCATCCTGACTGGTTGCATCACCGCCTGGCATGGCAACTGCTCGGCAGAGGGCGCTACAGAGGGTAGTGCGAATGGCCCAGTACATCACTGAGGCCAAGCTTCCTGCCATCCGGGACCTATGCAATAGGCGGTGTCAAGTTATATTTTTCTCTGCTATCACACGTCAAGCGGTACCAGAGCGCCAAGTGTAGGACCAAAATGCTCCTCAACAGCTTCTATCCCCAAGCCATTAGACTACTGAACAATGAATAAAATCAACACCAGACAATTTGCATTGACCCCCCCCCCCTCCTTCCTTTTGCACACTGCTGCTACTCGCTGTTTATTATCTATGCATAGTCACTTCACCCCCACCTACATGTACAGATGACCTCAGCTAACCTGTACTCCCGCACACTGACTCGGTACCGGTGCCTCCTGTATATAGTCTTGTTATTCTTATTCTTTTTGTGTTACTTTTTATTATTACTTTTTATTTTAGTCTACTTAGTAAACATTTGACTCCATTCCATTTAATTCCATTCCAGCCACTCCAATGAGTGTGTCCTGCAATGAGCTCCTCCCAGCAGATTCCTCTGTAACATTATATTTCAGAAGGATTGAAATGTCAGTCCGTACCCTTGCTAACTACCTTTCCACCTGTAAAAGAAACTACCAAACAAAGCTATCTAGCCTCAGGAGGCCAATCTCCAACTATGCTATGCATTCCCTCCAAACCAAGACGAAATGACATGGGAGCCATGACCAGCAGCATCATGAATCCACTTGGCTCCCGCTCTGGGAGCTCCCAAAGCATCTTGTCACGGGGGTCTCAATCATTAACCGTCCCAGCTCTGCCTGTTTAAAATGTATGTTTGTAATAGTAAAGTCAGAGTGTTTACATGATTGGAATGTTTACACAGTTTTGTGTGTTCTTATGCAGTCCGAATATGATTATAGAGCAAGGTAAAATAAAACATGTTGAATAATTATCCAAATGAACATTTTACAATAGCCAGGAGGCATATTCAACACTGGTGAAAATTACATAAAAAATGATATAAAATCTCAGTTGTTGAGAGACTCACTCCCTACATTAGCAGAAGCTGGAAACACTTCCTCAATGGGTAGGCAATGGACCAGCCAGCCAGCAGTAGCGTTTGTTGGACACAGGGGACAGGCAGAATAGATATTCAGATGATGAGCCTAGTAGCAGAGTAGAGAACTAGTGTCTCATTCACAGGCAACAGGAACATTGCCAGATTTTATGAGGCTCTTTGTTCCTGCACAGTAGTAAAGGTAAAGTCTCAAAATGGATGCTTCCCTAGCCAGAGGGATTATAAAGGCAAGCTAAAACCTTCGCTGCCTGTAATTGTTTGCAGAAATGATTCTTTAGCTCGGTAGACCAAATTGGTTTTCTTTATAAATGAATGTTTGCCTTTGATTTCCCTTTTTTTGTCATTATTCATAAATGTCAAGATCTTGAGGAATGTTATCTACTTTACTCCTTAAAACACGCACACAGACAGACAGACAGACAGACAGACAGACAGACAGACAGACAGACAGACAGACAGACAGACAGACAGACAGACAGACAGACAGACAGACAGACAGACAGACAGACAGACAGACAGACAGACAGACAGACAGACAGACAGACAGACAGACAGACAGACAGACAGACAGACAGACAGACAGACAGACAGACAGACAGACAGACAGACAGACAGACAGACAAACAAATTCACATTCACTCTGTCAAAGAACCATGAAGTACATTCTCAGTGTTTTCTCTGAATTGTATCATAAAATATACTCTGAGAAATACAATACCTACATGTAATGAAGCAATTTGTGAGGCCTTACAAAAATTCTCACATTGAAGAGGGAGTGATGAAAAATATTTGATATTTATATTTCACTTTGTTCTTCATTCTTCTTTAGAAATAAAAGTGGATCAATAAAGTCACAAGGAGGATTTCTCCCGATAGGTTCCCAGGACAAGCCTGCAGTAAAGTGTTGTCATACCAACACAACAGGAATTACATTGTCCACAAGGCAGGGTAAAACAACAGTGTCCATGTTCAAGTAACCATGGATACTAGCATGCCACATAGAAAGCATGCCCGTACGTTGCTTCATTCTAAGTAGAATGGCATTGTGGATATAGGAACAGATGCAGAGTCTGTCTCTGACTGTCAACCCACACATTTTTATTTTTACAGACAGACCAAATGAAAAACTACAAGTTATCTAGTAAAAACCATAGAAATCACAGTAGTATAACAAAATCATAAAGCCGCTAATTCAAAACATTGACAGGAATGAGGAATGAGCCTTAATATCCTTCATCGATGATTTAAAAACACCAATCTGGACAAGTTCTTCCAGTTGAAAACTATTGTAAGGAGTTCCAAGCCGATGGCGCAGAGTACATAAAAGCCCTTTTACCAAATTCAGTTCGGACAGGATGAAGTCTTGAGAACGAAGAGAGTACTCACCACATTTCTGAAGAATTAAAATGCCCCAATAAAATGGTAGTAAACCCCAAATGGCTTTATAAAGTGACTGAGCCTACGAGTGACTAGAGAAGGCAAGCCAACCCTGGTATATAAAATGCAATGGTTCGTAAGGGTTTTACAGTTTAAAATAAATCTCAATGCTCCATGGTAAAGGGTGTCAATTGATCTCAAACACTGAGCGAAAGCATTCATATATAAAATATCACCATAGTTTAGTATAGGCATAAATGTAGCTGATACTAGTCTCCTTCTGGCTTCAAAAGAAAAACAGGCTTTATTCCTCAAATAAAATCCCAACTTCAGCTTCATTCGTTTTGTAAGTTGTTGAATTTGCAATTTAAAAGAGAGGCCGTCATCAATAAAAATTCCAAGATATTTATATGAGGTTACAGCCTCAATCTCATTGCCTTGACAGGTAGTAAGTAAAAGGTTCAGAGGTCTATTTCTTGCTTTAGAAAACACCATTAGTTGAGTTTTGTCAGCATAAGGTTCAATTGACACAAGTTATGTTGAACAGGTTAAACAGCAGTTTTCAAGTTCAGGAAAGCTTTGTGAGAGACCAGGCACAACAATAAATAACAGTATCATCAGCATAAAAGTTCACAGTATCATCAGCATAAAAGTTCAGTTGCACATTTTGCAATTTTTTTTTGTCTAAATTATTTATATAAATAGTGAATAAGAGGGGACCAAGTACAGAGCCCTGGGGCACACAATTACAGACAGACAATTTAAAAGACGTAATCCCTCAAATTGAGTGCACTGAGTTCTATCAGACAGACAGTTAGCAAACCATGCAACTGCATGCTCCAATAGACCATCGTTCGACATTCTCTGCCTCATATTAGCATGATCAACTGTATCAAAAACCTTAGAGAGATCAATATAAAGTGAGACTTAGTGCTGTTTTTGTCAACGATTTCAGTTACATTATTTAAAACCTTCATGGCGGCTGTAATTGTGCTATGCTTTTTCCTGAAGCCCGATTCTTTCATTGATAACATGGTAAGTAAATAAAAAACTATTTTTATCTTAAAAGGGTTTCAAGTATTTTCGCAAGGGGTGACAGCTTTGAGATTGGCCTGTAATTATTTAAAATAGTTGGAACTGTTAAAAGTGGTAGGATAAATACTCATTTCTAGATCCTTGGATTTTCATTACATTCTAGGGTTAATTTGAACAGATATGTACGTGGTTCAGCTATGAATTCAGCTGCCAGTCTGATCTAAGGATTTCAGGGTTTTATGTACCTCCTGCACTGAGAATGGCAAAAAGCTAAATGTTTGACCAGCTCTCGCCAGTTCATCCACACAGGGTTGTACAGAGACAGAGGATACTGAATCAAACAGCCTACCAGATGATACAAAGTGCTCCTTGAAACAATTCAGCATTTCGGTTTTGTCATGTACAGCAACAGAGTCCTTCAATACACATGACGGTAATTCATTAACATTACTGTTACCAGACATAGACTTAATAGCCTTCCAAACTGTCTAGGGTCATTCAGGTTATCATTGGTAACATACATCAAATATTCAGACTTGGCCTTTTCGAGAAGAGAAGAACACTTTTCTTAGCTGCCTAAAAAGAAGCCAATCAGCATCACAACATGATTTCCTTGCTTTAGCCCAGGCTAGATTACATCTGTGAATAATACAAGACAGCTCAGAAGAAAACCATGGATTATCCCTCCCTTTAACTCTGAACTTGTGGAATGGGGCATGTTTGTTTACTATTTGGAAAAAACAAAATGAAAGAATTTCCAATCAAGATCATTTCACTGAAAAGAAGTTTAGACATAAGGTACATCAGAGAAGAACATGCATCACCGAGAGCAGAGGGGGGGGGCTATAACAGCCAATCACAGTTATAGAGAGACCCTTTAAAACATCAAGATCCAAAGCAAGAAATTCCAACTGTTTACAAATAGTTTCAGACTAATTTTAGACAACATGCTGCGTGCATTTTAGTGAAAAATACCAAGACCAGATCGAGATTTAAAATCAGAGCGGGTTTGGAGACATTGCATACCAGGGCCAGGGTTAGGTTGCGCGTTACTTGATATCAACAAAATAAGAATAACTAGGCACCTCTGTTTAATAACCTATATTAAGTTGTGTACAGTTGAAGTCGGTTGTGTATAACCAGTTGTGTACAGTTGAAGTCGGTTGTGTATAGCCAGTTGTGTACAGTTGAAGTCGGTTGTGTATAGCCAGTTGTGTACAGTTGAAGTCGGTAGTGTATAGCCAGTTGTGTACAGTTGAAGTCGGAAGTTTACATACACCTTCGCAAAATACAGTTTTTCACAATTCCTGACATTTAATCCTAGTAAGAATTCCCTGTCTTTGGTCAGTTAGGATCACCACTTTATATTAAGAATGTCAAATGTCAGAATAATAGTAGAGAGAATGATTTATTTCAGCTTTTATTTCTTTCATCATATTCCTAGTGGGTCAGAGGTTTACATACACTCAATTAGAATTTGGTAGCATTGCCTTTACATTGTTTAACTTGGGTCAAATGTTTCAGGTAGCCTCCCACAAGCTTCCCACAATAAGTTGGGTGAATTTTGGCCCATTCCTCCTGACCTGAGCTGGTGTAACTGAGCCAGGTTTGAAGGCCTCCTTGCTCGCACACGCTTTTTCAGTTCTGCCCACAAATGTTCTATGTGATTGAGGTCAGGGCTTTGTGATGACCACTCCAATACCTTGACTTTGTTGTCCTTAAGCCATTTTGCCACAACTTTTAACGTATGCTTGGGGTAATAGTCCCTTTGGAAGACCCATTTGCGACCAAGCTTTAACTTCCTGACCGATATCATCTATTTTGTGATGTGCACCAGTCCCTCCTGCAGCAAAGCACCCCCACAACATGATGCTGCCACCCCCGTGCTTCACGGTTGGGATGGTGTTCTTCAGCTTTGCAAGCTTCCCCTTTTTCCTCCAAACATAACAATGGTCATTATGGCCAAACAGTTCTATTTTTGTTTCATCAGACCAGAGGACATTTCTCCAAAAGTGTGATCTTTGTCTCCATGGGCAGTTGCAAACCGTAGCCTGGCTTTTTTATGGCGGTTTTGAAAGAGTGGCTTCTTCCTTGCTGAGAGGCCTTTCAGGTTATGTCGATATGGGACTCGTTTTACTCTGGATATAGATACCTTTGTACCTGTTTCCTCCAGCATCTTCACAAGGTCCTTTGATGTTGTTGTGGGATTGATTTGCACTTTTCGCACCAAAGTATGTTCATCTCTAGGAGACAGAATGTGTCTCCTTCCTGAGCAGTATGGCGGCTGCATGGTCCCATGGTGTTTATACTTGCGTACTATTGTTTGTACAGATGAACGTGGTACCTTCAGACATTTGGAAATTGCTCCTAAGGATGTACCAGACTTGTGGACTTTCTGAGTTCTTGGTTGATTTCTTTTGATTTACCCATGATGTCAAGCAAAGTTTGAAGGTAGGTTTTGAAATACATCCACAGGTACACCTCCAATTGACTCAAATTATGTCAATTAGCCTATCAGATGCTTCTAAAGCCATTACATTATTTTCTGGAATTTTCCAAGCTGTTTAACCTCTTGCTCCTACCTGACACGCAGGCGTCCCATCTAGACATCTGGAAATTCAAATGCGCTACGCTAAATGCTAATAGTACTAGTTAAAACTCAAACGTTCATTAAAATACGCATGCAGGGTATTGAATTAAAGCTACATTCGTTGTGAATCCAGGCAACAAGTCAGATTTTTAAAATGCTTTTCGGCGAAAGCATGAGAAGCTATTATCTGATAACATGTAACACCCCAAAAGACCCGCAGGGGACGTAAACAAAACAATTAGCATAGTCGTCGCTACACAAACCGCACAAATAAAATATAAAACATTCATTACCTTTGACCATCTTCTTTGTTGGCACTCCTAGATGTCCCAAAATCACTATTGGCTCTTTTTTTCCGATTAAATCGGTCCATATATAGCCTAGATATCGACCTATGAAGACTGTGTGATAAACGGAAAAAAATAGCGTCTTATAACATAACTTCATTTTTTTAAATTAAAAAAGTCGATGATAATCTTTCACAAAACACTTCGAAATACTTCTGTAATGCAACTTTAGGTATTAGTACACGTTAATAAGCGACCAAATTGATCACGAGGTGATGTATATTCTTTAGCTGTCCGTCTGGAAATAATTTCCGGGTAAATCTCAACCAAAATATCTGAACAAATGGCTTGTCTCTTCTTCGTTTGACCAAGAAACAAAGCCTAGGCAAATGACAAGACTGTTGACATCGTGTTGAAGCTATAGGTATTGCAACCTCAGCCCCATTTATTGTGGTTCGCCTTTATCAATGGGTTGAAGTGGCGGATGGATATATATTTCCATTTTCAGTGATCAGATTTTCCTGCGCTTTTCGATTAAACACACGTTCTGTTATAGTAACAGCCGTGATTTAACTAGTTTTATAAATGTCTGAGTGTTTTCTATCCACACATACTAATCATATGCATATACTATATTCCTGGCATGAGCAGCAGGGCGCTGAAATGTTGCGCGATTTTTAACAGAATGTTCGAAAAAGTAGGGGCTAGGAGTAACAGGTTAAAGGCATAAGCAGCTTAGTGTATGTGAACGTCTGACCCACCGGAATTGTGATACAGTGAATTATAAGTTAAATAATCTGTCTGTAACCATTTGTTGGTGTGTAACCTCTGGTGTCATGCACAAAGTAGATATCCTAACCGACTTGCCAAAACTATAGTTTGCATCCAGTTATGCATTAGGGGGCGCTATTAAAATTTTTGGATGAAAAACGTTCACGTTTTAAACAAGATATTTTGTCACGAAAAGATGATCGACTATGCATAGAATTGACAGCTTTGGAAAGAAAACACTCTGATGTTTCCAAAACTGCAAAGATATTGTCTGTGAGTGCCACAGAACTGATGTTACAGGCGAAACACCAGATAGAAAACCAACCAGGAAGTGCCACATTTTTTAAAACCGCCTCATGCCAATGACTCCTTATATGGCTGTGAATGAGCTTACGTTTTACACGTATTCCCCAAGGTGTCTACAGCATTGTGACGTCTTTTTAGGCATTTCCATTGAAGAATAGCTGTAAGGGACCATATATAGCAAGTGGTCACATGGTGTCTCCCACAGAAAATCTTGCGTAAAATACTGAGGTAGCCATTTTTCCAATCGCTTCTTATGAGAAACCAATTGCCTCGACGGATATATTATCGAATATATATGTTAAAAACACCCTGAGGATGGATCCTAAACAACGTTTGCCGTGTTTCTGTCGATATTATGCACCAAATTTTGAAAAACGTTTGGCGTTATAGTTGTAGCATTTTACGGTCGATTTCTCAGCCAAGCATGATGAAGAAACGGGAGCTATTTCGCCTACAAAAATAATATTTTGGGAAAAAAGGAACATTTGCTATCTAACTGGGAGTCACCTGAGTGAAAGCATCTGAAGTTCTTCAAGGGTAAATGTTTTAATTTGGTTGCTTTTCTCATGTTGCCTGCTGCCAGCAGAGCTACCATAGCATTATGCCATGATAAACTTACACAAATGCTTGTCTAGCGTTGGCTGTAACGCATATTTTGAAAATCTGAGATGACAGTGTTGTTATCAAAAGGCTAAGCTTGTGGTTGAATATATTTATTTAATTTCATTTGCGATTTTCATGAATAGGAAAAGTTTCTAGGGGTATTTATGTCCGCTGCATTATGCTAATGCATTTGAGGCTACGTTTACGCTCCCGGATATGGGATTGCTCGTCGCAAGATTAACAAGAAATTTGTGTAGTGGTTGAGAAACAAGTTTTAATGACTCCAACCTAAGTGTATGTAAAATTTCCAACTTCAACTGTATATGATGCAATTTAACTAGACTAGAGGGCATAGGCCAATTCATGTAAGCTAAATGCATTGGATACGAAACAACCCCTGGCATGTGATAAAGGACAACATCTCCAGTTTAATTATATAAATGCATATCAATCAGGAATACATATTTAATGAATTGAATACAGCATTGTAATATTACTGATGCAGATGAACTGTGGGCACCTGATGCCCAAGCCTCAAAACCAGAACCACGTGGAGACATCAACACGGGTCATTTTTAATAAATCCTAACATTTGTATTGATTTTCTTGTACCTGTGCATGAGTTTCTGAAGAAAACACAGTCCATTGTACAAAATAAGTAACTCCCAAGTGAGGGATATCAAGGAGATTAAACTCCAACATTCTTAAGCTTGTGGGTACAATTAGTCATGACAGCCACAGGTCAATTTTTTATAGACAGGACAGGAGTTTACAGGTTTTTGTTCCAGCCATTTACTTACACCTAATTCAACACATTGTGGTCTGAATGGAAGACTTGCACACAGTGCAATCCCCTGGGACAGAAATCACATCTGTATTTTACAATGAGCTTCATAAGTTACAATGTCCTAACAAATCTGCATGATAAACAATAACATGGGTGAATCTATTTCTATCTAAAATTGTGATGTTGCGCACTACTGAATAATATCCTGGGATATGGTGAATATCCTGTTGACTGGAAATTCTTTACATCTGCAGGGTGTCAGGGTGGGATGTTCTTCAACCTGGAACAAGCAGAGAGAAGGTGAAAAGAATTAGCCTGATTAATGCTGGTTCAATGAACCTGGTTAGTGCTGGTTCAAGTTGCTGAAGCAACAACTACCTTTATTAACGTGCAATTGTTTTGTTAACAGTTTGGCAAGTTGTTTACAGTAACTTATCCTCAAATTTTAACTAGAAATTCCAAGGTTCGATCCCAAGCTGTGTCACAGCTGGCCGTGACCGGGAGACCCATGATGCGGCGCACAATTGGCCCAGCGTCGTCCGGGTTAGGGGAGGGCTTGGCCGGCCGGGACTTCCTTGTCCCATTGCGCTCTAGTGACTACTTGTGGCGGCCCGGGGGCCTGCAAGCTGATGCAGGTTGCCAGATGAACAATGTTTCCTCCGGCACATTGGTGCGGCTGGCTTCCAGATGAAGTGAGCAGTGTGTCAAGAAGCTGTGCTTGGCTCTTGACCTTCCCGAGCCCGTACAGGAGTTGTACCCATAGGACAAGACTGTAACTACCAATTAGATATAATGACATTGGAAGAAAAAGGGGTAAAAAGTACATTTAAAAAATGGTACCTTCAATCAAGTCGGCAGGACTGTTTTCTCCTGTCGAGAAAATGCAATGGAGTGAAACCAGATCAGGTGCCCACTTTAGTCCCTGAAAACAACTGCAAAAAACTATTGGCTACATGTGGTTTAGCTGGCTGGAAAGTTTAACAAATTATGAATGAAAAACTGTCCGGGATTTCGCAATTGACACATTGGTGAATCTACGATTAGTTTGTTTCGTTGTTTATCTCTACATTTGAGGCCAGGAAAAGACCAGAGTGCTTATACCTGTAAATTGGTAATGTCAATCTATCGCCATTGATGGTTGTCATCAGGGGCAAGCCTCAACAAGACAAGCCTCAACAAGACAAGCCTCACCAAGGCAAGCCTCAACAAGACAAGTCTCAACAAGACAAGACTCACCAAGACAAGCCTCAACAAGACAAGACTCACCAAGACAAGCCTCAACAAGACAAGCCTCAACAATAAGATCCGCTTTAACTGGGAGACAAGATGTCCACATAAGGTACCAGATGTAATGAAAAGTATTTCATTTTAAATCACCAGTCAGTAGATTTTCCCTTCTCCAGGGTGTTTCAAATTTCCTCCTGAATTCCAGCCGAACCTTCAAATGTAACATGGACGTGCTAAGACATCAATATTCAGGAGTGTTATTATTATTGCTCTGAGAGCACCTGCAGTCAACCTGAGTCAAATAGATTTGACTTGCGGTGACTAAAAAGTGGAATGGGGTAGCCCTTCGTACATCGGCTGATATCTCAAAGTGCTGTACAGAAATCCAGCCTAAAACAGCAAGCAATGCAGGTGTTGAAACACGTTGGCTAGGAGAAACTCCCTAGAAAGGCCAAAACCTGGGAAGAAACCTAGAGAGGAACCAGGCTATGAGGAGTGGCCAGTCCTCTTCTGGCTATGCCAGGTGGAGATTATAACAGAACATGGCCAAGATGTTCGAATGTTCATAAATGACCAGCATGGTCAAATAATAGGTCTGGGACAGGTAGCACAACCGGTGAATAGGTCAGGATTCTATAGCCGCAGGCAGAACAGTTGAAACTGGAGCAGCAGCACGGCCAGGTGGACTGGGGACAGCACGGCTCAGGTCCTCCGAGAGAGAGAAAGAAAGAAAGAAAGAAAGAGAGAAAGAAAGAAAGAAAGAAAGAAAGAATTAGAGAGAGCATACTTAAATTCACACAGGACACCGGGTAAGACAGGAGAAGTACTCCAGAAAAAAAACTGACCCTCGCCCCCCGACACATAAACTACTGCAGCATAAATACTGGAAGCTGAGACAGGAGGGGTCAGGAGACACTGTGGACCCATCCGATGATACCCCCGGACAGGGCCAAACACGCAGGATATAACCCCACCCCCTTTGCCAAAGCACAGCCCCCACACCACTAGAGGGATATCTTCAACCATCAACTTACCATCCTGAGACAAGGCCGAGTATAGCCCACAATGATCTCTGCCATGGCACAACCCAAGGGGGTGCGCCAACCCAGACAGGAAGATCACATCAGTGACTCAACCCACTCAAGTGACTCACCCCACCTAGGAATGGCATGAAAGAGCACCAGTAAGCCAGTGACTCAGCCCCTGTAATAGGGTTTGTGGCAGAGAATCCCAGTGGAATGAGGGGAACCGGCCAGGCAGAGACAGCAAGGGCGGTTTGTTGCTCCAGCGCCTTTCCGTTCACCTTCACACTCCTGGGCCAAACTACACTCAATCATATGACCCACTGAAGAGATGAGTCTTCAGCAAAGACTTAAAGGTTGAGACCGAGTTTGCGTCTCTCACATGGGTAGGCAGACCATTCCATAGAAATGGAGCTCTATAGGAGAAAGCCCTGCATCCAGCTGTTTGCTTAGAAATTCTAGGGACAATTAGGAGACCTGCGTCTTGTGACCGTAGCGTACGTGTAGGTACAGTGGGACAAAAAAGTATTTAGTCAGCCACCAATTGTGCAAGTTCTCCCACTTAAAAAGACGAGAGAGGCCTGTAATTTTCTTCATAGGTACACTGCAACTATGACAGACAAAATGAGAAAAAAATCCAGAAAATCACATTGTAGGATTTTTAATGAATTTATTTGCAAATTATGGTGGAAAATAAGAGTGTCTCTCTTGATCCTAGGACAACTCAGGACAACTGAGCTTTGAAGGAATACGCAGATTTAAAGAAGATTCTGTAATTGGCTTTCAAATAATCATTATCTTTTCCTCAAAGAAGTTCATGAATTTATTCATGCTGAAGTGAAAGCCATCCTCACTTGGGGAATGCTGCTTTTTAGTTAGCTATGCGACAGTATCAAAAATACATTTCGGATTGTTCTTATTTTCCTCAATTAAGTTGGAAAAATAGGATGATCGAGCAGCAGTAAGGGCTCTTCGATACTGAACGGCACTGTCTTTCCAAGTGGGTCGGAAGACTTCCAGTTTGGTGTGGCGCCATTTCCGTTCCAATTTTCTGGAAGCTTGCATCAGAGCTCAGGTATTTTCTGTATACCAGGGAGCTAGTTTCTTATGATAAATGTTTTTAGTTTTTAGGGGTGCTACTGCATCTAGGGTATTGCGCAAGGTAAAATTGAGTTCCTCAGTTAGGTGGTTAACTGATTTTTGTCCTCTGACGTCCTTGGGTAGGCAGAGGGAGTCTGGAAGGGCATCAAGGAATCTTTGTGTTGTCTGTGAATTTATAGCACGACTTTTGATGCTCCTTGGTTGGGGTCAGAGCAGATTATTTGTTGCAATTGCAAACGGAATAAAATGGTGGTCCGATAGTCCAGGATAATGAGGAAAAACATTAAGATCCACAACATTTATTCCATGGGACAAAACTATGTCCAGAGTATGACTGTGACAGTGAGTAGGTCCAGAGACATGTTGGACAAAACCCACTGAGTCGATGATGGCTCCGAAAGCCTTTTGGAGTGGGTCTGTGGACTTTTCCATGTGAATATTAAAGTCACCAAAAATTAGAATATTATCTGCTATGACTACAAGGTCCGATAGGAATTCAGGGAACTCAATGAGGAACGCTGTATATGGCCCAGGAGGCCTGTAAACAGTAGCTATAAAAAGTGATTGAGTAGGCTGCATAGATTTCATGACTAGAAGCTCAAAAGACGAAAACGTCTTTTTTTTTTGTAAATTGAAATTTGCTATCGTAAATGTTAGCAACACCTCCGCATTTGCGGGATGCACGGGGGATATGGTCACTAGTGTAACCAGGAGGTGAGGCCTCATTTAACACAGTAAATCCATCAGGCTTAAGCCATGTTTCAGTCAGGCCAATCACATCAAGATTATGATCAGTGATTAATTCATTGACTCTAATTGACTTTGAAGTAAGGGATCTAACATTAAGTAGCCCTATTTTACATTTACATTTACATTTAAGTCATTTAGCAGACGCTCTTATCCAGAGCGACTTACAAATTGGTGCATTCACCTTATGACATCCAGTGGAACAGCCACTTTACAATAGTGCATCTAAATATTTTAAGGGGGGTGAGAAGGATTACTTTATCCTATCCTAGGTATTCCTTAAAGAGGTGGGGTTTCAGGTGTCTCCGGAAGGTGGTGATTGACTCCGCTGTCCTGGCGTCGTGAGGGAGTTTGTTCCACCATTGGGGAGCCAGAGCAGCGAACAGTTTTGACTGGGCTGAGCGGGAACTGTACTTCCTCAGTGGTAGGGAGGCGAGCAGGCCAGAGGTGGATGAACGCAGTGCCCTTATTTGGGTGTAGGGCCTGATCAGAGCCTGGAGGTACTGAGGTGCCGTTCCCCTCACAGCTCCGTAGGCAAGCACCATGGTCTTGTAGCGGATGCGAGCTTCAACTGGAAGCCAGTGGAGAGAGCGGAGGAGCGGGGTGACGTGAGAGAACTTGGGAAGGTTGAACACTAGACGGGCTGCGGCGTTCTGGATGAGTTGTAGGGGTTTAATGGCACAGGCAGGGAGCCCAGCCAACAGCGAGTTGCAGTAATCCAGACGGGAGATGACAAGTGCCTGGATTAGGACATTTTGAGATGTGAGGTATCACGATCTAGTGGTTAGTGTGTTGGGCCAGTAACTGAAAGGTTGCTGGACCGAATCCCTGAGCTGACAAGGTAAAAATCTATTGTTCTGCCCCTGATCAAGCCAGTTAACCCGCTGTTCCCAGTGCACCGTGGATGTCGATTAAGGCTGTCCCCCGCACCTCTCTGATCCAGAGGGGTTGGGTTAAATGCAGAAGACACATTTCAGTTGAATGCAGTCAGTTGTTTCCCTTCCCTTTGCTATACACAGACCCTCACACTGACAACCAATTGATTCAGAACACGTCTATTCCCTGGGGATTAATATATCTAGTGCTTAGGTGATGTTCCGCCCTGGCAGAAGCAAATCCAAGACCATGGTAATTATATACTGTAGGTCAGAGACCACTATGGACACCTGAACCACCTTGCAATACATGGAGTTCCCCTATGCATGACACTTCGGCCAATTACTGAGCAGGCTAGAGTTTATTTTCTGTCAGGCACTCAGCCTCTCTGGGTGCTGGGGACGTATATTGGCCAGATAGAACAGGATGAATGGGAATCAGTGAACACTGTGAGGCTGCTGCTGGAGGCAGTGAGGTGTTGAATCAAACACTTCCACAGCTGTCTCAGCATCTGTCTGGTCCTAATGAAGAAGAGAGAGAGAGAAGGAGCTGCCCACCCCGGCCCACCATGTGCCAGGCAGGAGATGTCAATGGAGCCACATCCAGGGCACACCTAGTGAAAAAATACTTGTCAACTGTCTGCTGAAAAAGGTCTTATACCAAAATGTCAAGACTATGGGGCTCAATTCAATTGAATCTGCATGGCAGTATTTACACAGTATCATACAAACATGCCATTTTTTTTTGTGGTCAAATAAAATAGCTGAAGGGTTGTGGGTAATATTAAAATATCCTATAGATTATCTCCTCACGGGTAGATTATTCAAGACATGTGTATGGGATGTAGTTTATAAATATAGAAACAGCTAAACATAGAAATGGTGGAATGAGCTTTAGTTGTGAAAGTGGCTGAGAAACTGTTAGTTTGGTTTTCTGGAAAATTCTTCATACCCATATGGCTTCTCCTTTCTTTCTGTATGATTGTTTAATAATGTGTTGTTTCTGTGGACCGCAGGAAGAAAATATGTTGGTAAGGTAACAGCCAATGAAGATCTATAACAAACACAATTCAACAAAATAGTGTAAAATGTGTCCATTCATGCTGAAAAAGATTTCTGTCTTCACATTGCTAGGTGCTGCCCACACTGATCAGGATCTCCTTGTCAGTGTAAATTGGGGAAGGCTAGAAGAAGCAAAGGGCCTTCAAAGGTGTGAAATCCAAGGTTTTCTTTTGTCATTACACCCTCTTCTTTAACCCTCACAGGGACAGACCATCCAGCCGTATCTACCAGGTTCAATATTTTCCACGTAATCCATATATCATCATCATCTCATATTTGACTGGGAGCAGGGGGCTAGGAAATCAATAAACTCAACTGCAGAGTGAAGAGTGCACACACACACACACACACACACACACACACACACACACACACACACACACACACACACACACACACACACACACACACACACACACACACACACACACACACACACACACACACACACACACACACACACACACACACACACACACACACACACACACACACACACACACACACACACTCACACACACACTCTTACAACTTCACAATGTAGCCAGCCTCTGTACGATATGTGGGGCATGCATTCATTGCGTGTCAGCTATAATAATGAAGACGACATCCAAATATCTCTTCTGGAATACAAACATTCTGAACGTAGGGGGAAAACATTTCTAAAAGCTTCAGCTGCAGCAGGATCTTTGTAATGATCAGCTTCTCATACCCACGCCAGGCAGTCAGGCAGTCAGGCAGTCAGGCATGCAGGCAGCATTCCGGCTTACCTCAGGGGAGGCACCATGCCCTGGGAGTCACCCAGCTGAAGACACAAAAAGATGGAAGACAAGATAGAGGGAAGAGAGGAAGAGGGGAAGAAGGGATGAGAGCCCTCCGGAGAGCAACAGAGCATATGGGTCTAAGGAGTGAGTCAGCAGAAACAAGGGCAGTGGAGGAAGGAGGAAATGAAGGGAGGGAAGGAGAGATGGAGAGCAGGAGGGAGGGCTAGATACCAAGGGATGGGCTGTCCTTCCACCCTGGTGATATAATGCAGGCAATCCCGCAAAGTGCTGCCCAATGGTTCCATTTCTGGAATAAGAGGCATTATGACAGATAGGCTAATCGAGACGACCCCATGTCTGAGAAGACTGTATTCCGTAGAAAGCTCATCTCTGCTGCAGCTTTCCTACCCGATCCACACACAGACACACTCAAACACACACACGCACGCATGCATACACACATGGACACACACACACGCTGACCATGCAACATTGAAACTTTCACAGTGAAGCACCACTTATATGCTGATCAGCTTCAGATAGGAAGAGAATGAGAAAGATGGAGAAGAGGAAGAGGAGAGTAGAGGAGGGAAGAAGAGAAGGAGGGGAGAAGAGAAGGAGGGCAGGAGAGGAAAAGAGGAAGAGGGGAGAAGAGGAGGAGGGGAGAAGAGGAGAGAAGAGGATGAGGGTAGGAGAGGAGGGGAGAAGAGAGGTAGGAGAGAGGAGGAGGGGAGAAGAGGAGGAGGAGAGAAGAGGTGGAGGGAAGAAGAGGAGGATGAGGAGAGAAGAGGATGAGGGGAGAAGAGGAGGAGGGGTAGAGGTGGAGGGGAGAAGAGGCAGAGGGGAGAAGAGGAGGAGGGGAGAAGAGAAGAGAAGGAGGGGAGAAGAAGCGGAGGGGAGAAGAGAAGAGAAGGAGGGGAGAAGAGGAGGAGGGGAGGAGAGGAGGAGGGGAGAAGAGGAGGAGGAGAGATGAGGAGGAGGGGAGAAGATTAGGAGTATGATTCATTGAGCAGGGATGTCTGATGGATGCTCTTGTACCTGTTACTTTGTTGTGGGTGTTAATTGGGCTTTGTCATTTAGGAGCATAGTTTTTTTACTGACTGTGTCTCATTATTATTCAAACATTAAAACATTTCCTTAAAACATTTCCTTTAAAACATTTCCTTTAGAACATTTTCTTGTGTCTACTGATTCTGTTACAGTATGTATGTGGGGCCTCTTTTATGAAACGGACTTACGATCAATTTCGATCTTAAGTCTGACTTACGCAGAAAACCACATATAAGTAGTTACTTAAAAAACCTTACCTTGATGTGGAAATGAGCTTATCGCTACACAAAGTCTAGACTTGACCTAAGTGATTTTAATGCTGGTTATTAGGGGTATTGCAGTTTGGGACGCATATACCTCCTAGCCTGTGGTGAACTTTGCATTAGCTTCATGAACAATTTGTTAGGAATGATCAATTAAAGGTGTGAGGAATTAATTGCCAGATGCAAGGTGCTTTGAGTTAACAGGATCCGATGTTCTATAAATAGTGTGTCAAGTAAGAAGTAACCATGACTGTTCTTGCGTTATTGGAAGACATTGAAAAACGTACTTTTAGAAGGGAGAGAATTTTCAGAGACCGGAATGACTTTTTTGCGCATGATAATTCCTGGTTACTCCTGACTAAACCCTCATTTGTGCTAGCATTCTATAAGGGGAAATCGCTGATTGTAAGGCACGTTTAGGTGCCGTCAATTTGAAGTTAATTTGAGATTTATAGATCACAGCTGCGTAAGTTACAAATGGGCTTCTTAGAACCTGCGTAAGCAAGGTTTTTTCTGCTCAGTATCTTTTATGAATCCAACATAAGCACACCGTCAGAAATGATCTTACCACTAAGTTCAAGTATATATCTAAGATTTTTTTTTAAATGAGGCCCCTGCCTTTCTTCTTACCTGTCATGTAAACTAAGATACCCGTTTTGTTCATCCAATGAACACAATAAGAAAAAATATATTTATATATCAGATAATACATATTTTTTGATATCATGAAATTGTAAAAAATGCGTAGTAAAATCGTATATGCTTTCTAATAAGGCAGTAGTGAATGCAAAGAGGCTATAGGCATCTCATGAGTGCCTGGCCTTCTTTTTCTTAGGCTGATTACACCCAGGCTCCAAAATGCAGTCCAGGTCCAAGTGGGGAGCTACACTCTGTATGTCTCTGTGATTTGGAGTCGTCCGACAGGCTGCTTTGTGCAGTTAAAGGAAGGACACCACATCTCCTGCCGCAGGTATCATTTGATATTTCAACCCACGGCCAGGTCGTCTAGCTTATTCCGGCCAGTGGCAGTGTAAAGCACGGGGTCCACAACTGAGTGGTAGAACTCTGGTACAATGTGGCCGTGGATAGTCTGGGGCCCTTCCTGGCTAGCGGGCCCACTGGCGAAGCCACTCTCTGGGGTCACGAGAGGGTCAGGGATGGGTGTGCTGCAGAGGTTGAAGAGAACAGTTGTGTTTTTTATATACTTGTACTCCAGGGGCTCCTTGAGGCCCCTCAAGCTCTCACTCTGCTCTTCCACCCTCCTCTTTCTCTCCTGGACCTAAAAAAGAAAGGGATGGTCAGAGAAGGTGAAGAGGTCTTTATCACAGACACAAAATATCAGCACTTCAGAGAATTTTTGAGATTAATTAAGATGATGTTATAACTGATCAAGGAACACAGCATTACCATGATGAGTCTAACTCTTTACTAATGTGGGTGTGTAAGGGTTTAGATGTGATCATGGGGCATGACCCTACCACAGCCATTAGAAAGTCCTTCTGGTAGAAGAAGAACATTTCTCAGGCATCACAGAGTGCAGTCCAGATAAAGTAATGCCTATCAGGCCGTCTCAGGTTCACGAACTCACCCACTTCCTGTTGGGCCAGTTTCCTCAGCTGTCAGTGTTGGGGAGTAGTGAAATAGTAATTGAACTACATTTTGAAGTATCTTGGGGGTAGTTGAACTAAATCAAGGTAGTGTTTTCACTAGTTCATTACTTTTTTGCCTGTAGCAGTGTAGCTATCTTCTGGAACTACACACTACTGTTTTACCATGTAGCAGTGTAGCTACCTTCTGGAACTACACACTACTGATTTACCATGTAGCAGTGTAGCTACCTACTGGAACTACACACTACTGTTTTACCATGTAGCAGTGTAGCTACCTACTGGAACTACACACTACTGTTTTACCATGTAGCAGCAGTGTAGCTACTGTTTTTCTGGAACTACACACTACTGTTTTACCATGTAGCAGTGTAGCTACCTTCTGGAACTACACACTACTGTTTTACCATGTAGCAGTGTAGCTACCTTATGGAACTACACACTACTGTTTTACCATGTAGCAGTGTAGCTACCTACTGGAACTACACACTACTGTTTTACCATGTAGCGGCATAGCTACCTACTGGAACTACACTACTGTTTTACCATGTAGCAGTGTAGCTACCTACTGGAACTACACACTACTGTTTTACCGTGTAGCGGTGTAGCTACCTTCTGGAACTACACACTACTGTTTTACCATGTAGCAGTGTAGCTACCTTCTGGAACTACACACTACTGTTTTACCATGTAGCAGTGTAGCTACCTTCTGGAACTACACACTACTGTTTTACCATGTAGCAGTGTAGCTACCTTCTGGAACTACACACTACTGTTTTACCATGTAGCAGTGTAGCTACCTACTGGAACTACACACTACTGTTTTACCATGTAGCGGTGTAGCTAGCTACTGGAACTACACACTACTGTTTTACCATGTAGCAGTGTAGCTACCTACTAGAACTGCACACTACTGTTTTACCATGTAGCGGTGTAGCTACCTACTGGAACTACACACTACTGTTTTACCATGTAGCAGTGTAGCTACCTACTGGAACTACACACTACTGTTTTACCATGTAGCAGTGTAGCTACCTACTGGAACTACACACTACTGTTTTACCATGTAGTTACCATGTAGTACCATATAGTAAATTCGTTCTAATTTAGGTCGTATCTTTTCCATAATGGTCAGTGAACAATTAAAAAGAAAAACATTGTATTCATCAGGAACAATAATTATTAATCCAATTTATATCAAACAGTGCAAGGCAAATGACTAGTGTTTGTCTTGGTTACTGAGACCCATGTTTCTACAGAATGTTGGGGATACTTTCCAGAACTCTGGTAACAATAGCTGGGTCTTTCAGAATGTTGAGCTTCTCTGATGGCCAAACATTGTTGCATAGAACATTGAGAAGTGCCAGGACTCCGAACTAGGCCACTTACCTTGAAAACATGTTTGTACTGTATGGTGCATTGGTTTATTTCCACAGTATGTGCAGGTGGTGTCTGTGACCTCAGTGAGTTGAGCTGCCAGCTGGTCCTTCATACTGCCCTTAGTTGCCCCACTCACATTCGAGAGTTTATTCAGCTAACAAAGTAAATGTTTTGAATCTCCAGGGTAATCAGAGTAAATCTAGTAATGAACAGAGTATTCAGAGACCCCTCTCATAAATTTCATCATCACAATTTACAATTCTAGTTCATATTTATTTATAGAATCTCTATTGCCTTCTAAATTCAGTTATGAAATATCATCTTTGGTGTGTGGCATGTGTGTGTGTGTGTGTGTGTGTGTGTGTGTGTGTGTGTGTGTGTGTGTGTGTGTGTGTGTGTGTGTGTGTGTGTGTGTGTGTGTGTGTGTGTGTGTGTGTGTGTGTGTGTGTGTGTGTGTGTGTGTGTGTGTGTGTGTGTGTGTGTGTGTGTGTGTGTGTGTGTGTGTGTGTGTGTGTGTGTGTGTCTATGTTTGTGTGCGTGTGTTTGTGTGTCTATGTTTGTGTGCGTGTATGACAGACAGAAACAATGTTAGACTAACTGATCCATTCGAATGAGTGAAATGAGTCTTTCTAACTGTCAAGCTTGTCAGCAAACCATCTGGGACCTCTGTGGGCCTTTACAATAGATGGTATACCAGGAAACTTTAACACACACACACACACACACACACACACACACACACACACACACACACACACACACACACACACACACACACACACACACACACACACACACACACACACACACACACACACACACACACACACACACACACACAGTGCTTTCAGAACATGGAAAGTACATTAACCAAACCGATACAAGCCACACAACCCCTGTTGGTTCCTTGGCGTTCCATGTCCATAATGAGGTTGGTTATTTACCTCCAGGGGCATGATTTGATTGGCCGTCGGCTCCTTCCACACACCATCCCTCAAAAAGATTAGAAATATAATTGGGTGAAATGGGCATCCAGGCTGCTGATCTCCGGCAGACCCAGGGACCATGCGTCATCCAGCTCAGCAACGTCACCCTGTTCTGGGGAAGGGATTCATCACCAGGCCCCTTCCCGTCTGGCACTCCGAGCACAGCATCCACGGCGCCAGAACTGTGGGGAGAGGGCAGGCCAGACTCTGTCTGCTTCCAAATGACACTCTCTATTCACTCTCTGTGTAATGCACTTTACATTTGGCCAGTAGTATAGAAATACTCTGAATATGATGCACTACTTCTGGTCAGAGCTGTCTGTGTCTGTCTGTCTGTCTGTCTGTCTGTCTGTCTGTCTGTCTGTCTGTCTGTCTGTCTGTCTGTCTGTCTGTCTGTCTGTCTGTCTGTCTGTCTGTCTGTCTGTCTGTCTGTCTGTCTGTCTGTCTGTCTGTCTGTCTGTCTGTCTGTCTGTCTGTCTGTCTGTCTGTCTGTCTGTCTGTCGCAGCCTATCTCAGTGGAAATGAGGGAACACAGGCTTCATCAGCACATTCAGTTCCACCACCTACCAACTAGCCACCGAGCACCCACATCCATTCAAATTCACACAGAACATTAAACACTGTTGCCCTAGTGTGAAATGAGAAAGTGTGCAACAAAATAAAATATAATGGGTATTTTTTGCCTATGTATTCAACTGATGCAGATGACGGTGGCGACGCCATTTAGGTCACCTCCATTTGTCTGGGCCCCGCTGTGTATTATCTATACATAGTCACTTTACCCCTACCTACATTTAAAAATGACCTTGACTAACCTGCTAACTGCATTGTTGGTTAAGGGCTTGTAAGTAAGCATTTCACGCTAAGGTCTACACCTACTGTATTTGGCACGTGACAATTTGGCGTGTGTGTGTGTGTGTGTGTGTGTGTGTGTGTGTGTGT
Organism: Oncorhynchus gorbuscha; assembly: GCF_021184085.1. Lineage (NCBI taxonomy): Eukaryota > Metazoa > Chordata > Actinopteri > Salmoniformes > Salmonidae > Oncorhynchus > Oncorhynchus gorbuscha. The sequence continues at coordinate 7,815,419 of NC_060180.1, read as the reverse complement.
GTGTGTGTGTGTGTGTGTGTGTGTGTGTGTGTGTGTGTGTGTGTGTGTGTGTGTGTGTGTGTGTCATAAGGAGTAGCAGAAAAATGTTTTTGCTGATTCAGAGAAATTTGTCAGTTTCTCGCTCTCTCTTTCTTCCTCACTATCTCTCTCTCTCACACACACACACACACACACACACACACACACACACACACACACACACACACACACACACACACACACACACACACACACACACACACACACACACACACACACACACACACACACACACACACACACACACACACACACACACACACACACACACACTTGTAGACGCTTACTCACTGAGACTGAGGAGAGCGATGGGTATAGCTGACTGCTTCCCTTCAGACGAGTTAGAGTAAATACTACAACACACACAGCGACTAACATAGAAAGATGTACTGTCTGATCTACCCATGTGCACTGATGAGTCACATGAAAAGGCGACATACACTGTAGTTCAAAAACCACTGCACCAATGAAGGATCATATGCATGTTCTACTTCGGGTGTTAGATATAGTCCATATCTGTTGAAACAGACAGATATATCATCAGCAGTTATGTGTTATTTAAGAGGGGACGTTGAGTAGTGTTAAACAAGAAAATAAAAAGCTAAATATTCTAAAAACTGTATAAAAAAAAGAACATTAATGAATCTCATATCAGTCTTTTAAAATGTGCCTTTGCATTTTAGTTTTGCAAAGATTCTCATTTGTTCCACAAGTTCAGGGTCAGTCAGAACAGTTATTAGAGAAACTCATGAAACGTGTTTATTGCAGCTAAGTTAACCTTTAACTAATCTGCTCCAACAATGATGTTATTTTTGGGCATTCACTTGAATAGATGAATTTAAACAACATTTCATTTGAAAAATAGTTTCGATCACAAGACTACTCTGTGTGTTGATTCCAGACCAAACGCAGACTCAGACATGATCAAGTTTTCATGAAAGTATTGTTTATTTCTTTTCATAAATAAGAGGATTGACTGATACGGGAGCTTGTACGATTAGCAAGGTCCACAAGTACACATTTTTCTTCCATTCTAAGTACATGGGGCTGACTCATTTTTACCTTACTTTTTTTACTACTGAATTACTACACAAAATCTATTTGCGCAGTAGTGACAATGTAAAGACCTGTAGGGATTGTGCAGTGAATGTGTAGTTTATGCACTACTCAGGATACACAAGAAGAGTTGTGTAGTATTCAGAAGGAAAACACTAATGTTTCCAGTAGTTATCTGGTTGAGATTTTTACTACTTGATGTTCGAAGTAAATAAGTAGTCACAACACTACAGCCAGACTACACCGGATTTTCCAGACCACAGAAAAATAAAAAACAGGAAGTAGTTGGTTGTTGTTAGCTAGCTACTGTTTTTGACATTCCTGAATGTAATCAAGTTTAATTTTCCTTTATGTTTTCTGAATACTTTTATGTTGTTATTTAGCCATTTACCACATCAGAAAGATTGTGAGCCAAAATGATCTTGTGTTTAGCCTAGCTGTTTGCTATCCCCATTGATATGTAGCTATGTAGCCTCTGTTTTTGTCATGCTATCTAATAAGTATGTGTGTTTGTATGCAAATGTACAGTATGTTCATATTGGTATACTTACCGAATCTTCTTACCTCTTTTGGCCTGTTGCCAAGGAGGCCCTCGACATAAGAAGACTGGAGGCCATTGTTGGTAAGATTAACATTGTCTATCAAATGTTTTTCTGTGTTGTCTTATGTGACTCTGTTATGAAATTATATATAATGACTTTTAATTGGTTGTCTCTCGTGTTCGTCTGTATTGTCTAAAAGGTGGTGGAAATGTGTCTAAAGCACAAAATAGGATCTGAAGATAATTAAGTCGAAGCTGAATGAAGATCTCAAAGGGATTAACAAAAAACTGTCAATAATTCATGTGTTTAATTAATAAAATAATAAAAATGCAATTGCTTTTGTACAGCTTATTATTTCTTGTTTGATGATATAACTACAGGTAGAAACTTGAGGAAATAACAGGTTCACTAGTCTAGTAGTGACACAGTAGTGAAACAAGATGTCCGTAGTGCTTTTGAATAGGCAAACAGTAGTAAATGTCTGTTTTCAATAGTAATCGAAAGAACACAACAATACCCACACAGATGGCACTGGCAGTAGTAATTCAATAGGAACTGAGTAGGCATACAGCAGTAATGTGAAGGTATTGTGTAGTAATTCAATAGGGACTGAGTAGACATACAGCAGTAATGTGAAGGTATTGTGTAGTAATTCAATAGGGACTGAGTAGACATACAGCAGTAATGTGAAGGTATTGTGTAGTAATTCAATAGGGACTGAGTAGACATACAGCAGTAATGTGTAGGTATTGTGTAGTAATTCAATAGGGACTGAGTAGACATACAGCAGTAATGTGTAGGTATTGTGTAGTAATTCAATAGGAACTGAGTAGACATACAGCAGTAATGTGTAGGTATTGTGTAGTAATTCAATAGGGACTGAGTAGACATACAGCAGTAATGTGTAGGTATTGTGTAGTAATTCAATAGGGACTGAGTAGACATACAGCAGTAATGTGAAGGTATTGTGTAGTAATTCAATAGGGACTGAGCAGGCATACAGCAGTAATGTGTAGGCATTGTGTAGTAATTCAATACTGGTTTACTACCCATCTCAACAGCAATCAAGTAGTAAAACCAGTAGGTTTTGTGTAGACCTTGTGTAGTAGTGATGAGTAGTAATTTAGTAATACTTTTTCATGAGTGTCCTCTGTCTGGAGAATTGTGAGCTCCCTGGATTGTTATTGGCTCTGTATCAACAATAAGACACATTAGCTGACAGGGACCAAAGCTGGAGAGGAGGGGTGGCATGATACACTGTCAGTAGCACCTATACTCTTCGAGCCATGGATATTTGTTTGCCTGGCTTCCAAAAAGAGAATCTAATGTAGACGAATCGGGATACATAACGATAACGATTCTTTCATCTTTTCCTTTTGCAATTGTGAAAAAAAGTTAGACTTTGAAAGACCTTCCAAATGAGTAAAACAGTGTCGTTTAATATTGACTCTTTTCATTTAGAATAGATGGAGTTACATCCTCAGTTTATGCACACAATAAGAATCATCTCAGGGCTCCCTCTCTGCTCCAACATCAAAGTGTCGCTCACAGTGATGAGAGTGCCAGAAGTCTTATTCTTCTCTCACTCTCTCATTCTCTTCACCCTCCCTCGCTCCTTCTCTCTTTCTCTCTGTCCCTCTATCTAATTGGAACGACTTCTTATTCAACCCCCCCCCCCCCCCACACACACACTCTCTCTCTGTCTTTCTGTCTCTGTACTTACCATCACCTCAAAGCCCTGGCACACCCCACTCACCCACTCTACCCTCCCCAGATCCATACACAGGAAGAGAGAAATTAGTTGATATGGCATTAATGCTAAATTAATGAGCTTGTAAATCAAGCTGGAAATGTAAAAATGAGAGGTCAGGTCCATGTCCTGCTATCCTACTAAATCTGTGTCGTAATCCTGTCCTCCAGGAGGGAGGGGAAGAAACAGACAGGCTGTCTGTATTCTGTCCTCCAGGAGGGAGGGGGAGAAACAGACAGGCTGTCTGTATTCTGTCCTCCAGGAGGGAGGGGGAGAAACAGACAGGCTGTCTGTATTCTGTCCTCCAGGAGGGAGGGGGAGAAACAGACAGGCTGTCTGTATTCTGTACTCCAGGAGGGAGGGGGAGAAACAGACAGGCTGTCTGTATTCTGTCCCCCACTGAGAGGTTTCCTTTCCTGGACATTTGATTGCAGCCGACTGGGTGATTTATTGGAGCTTTCAAATCTCAGGGTGCCTGTGTGATGTGTGGCAGTCCCTCCATTCACTGTGCATGCACATGACCAGAGAGGGAGACGAGATACAGAAGAGTATGGCAAAAAAAAGCAATTTAGACAGAGGAACGGAAAATAAAACCTCTGTCAAGGAGACACAGGGTTTACATTAAAGCTTCCTTTCTTTCTGTCACCCCCCCCTCTCTCTCTCTCGGTCTTTCTCTCTCTCACTGTATGTCTTTCTCTCTGTCACCTCCCCCCCTCTCTCGGTCTTTCTCTCTCTCACTGTATGTCTTTCTCTCTGTCACCCCCTCTCTCTCGGTCTTTCTCTCTCTCACTGTATGTCTTTCTCTCTGTCACCCCCCCCTCTCTCTCGGTCTTTCTCTCTCTCACTGTATGTCTTTCTCTCTGTCACCTCCCCCCTCTCTCTCGGTCTTTCTCTCTCTCACTGTATGTCTTTCTCTCTGTCACCTCCCCCCTCTCTCTCTCGGTCTTTCTCTCTCTCATTGTATGTCTTTCCCTCTGTCACCCCCCTCTCTCTCGGTCTTTCTCTCTCTCACTGTATGTCTTTCTCTCTGTCACCTCCCCCCTCTCTCTCGGTCTTTCTCTCTCTCACTGTATGTCTTTCTCTCTGTCACCTCCCCCTCTCTCTCTCGGTCGGTCTTTCTCTCTCTCATTGTATGTCTTTCCCTCTGTCACCCCCCTCTCTCTCGGTCTTTCTCTCTCTCACTGTATGTCTTTCCCTCTGTCACCTCCCCCTCTCTCTCTCTCGGTCTTTCTCTCTCTCACTGTATGTCTTTCCCTCTGTCACCTCCCCCCCTCTCTCTCGGTCTTTCTCTCTCTCACTGTATGTCTTTCTCCTGTCACCTCCCCCCTCTCTCTCGGTCTTTCTCTTTCTCACTGTACGTCTTTCCCTCTGTCACCCCCCTCTCTCTCGGTCTTTATCTCTCTCCCTGTACATCTTTCCCTCTGTCCCCCCCTCTCTCGGTCTTTCTCTCTCTCACTGTATGTCTTTCTCTCTGTCACCCCCCCCTCATTCTCGGTCTTTCTCTCTCTCACTGTATGTCTTTCTCTGTGTCACCCCCCCTCTCTCTCGGTCTTTCTCTCTCTCACTGTATGTCTTTCTCTCTGTCACCTCCCCACCTCTCTCTCGTATGTCTTTCCCTCTGGTCTTTCTCTCTCTAACTGTATGTCTTTCTCTCTGTCACCTGCCCCCTCTCTCTCTCGGTCTTTCTCTCTCTCACTGTATGTCTTTCTCTCTGTCACCCACCCCCCATCTCTCTCGGTCTTTCTCTCTCTCACTGTATGTCTTTCTCTCTGTCACCTCCCCCCCTCTCTCGGTCTTTCTCTCTCTCACTGTATGTCTTTCTCTCTGTCACCTCCCCCTCTCTCTCTCGGTCTTTCTCTCTCTCACTGTATGTCTTTCCTTCTGTCACCCCCCTCTCTCTCTCGGTCTTTCTCTCTCTCACTGTATGTCTTTCCCTCTGTTACCCCCCCCCCCCTCTCTATCTCGGTCTTTCTCTCTCTCACTGTATGTCTTTCTCCCTGTCACCCCCCCCCTCTCTCTCGGTCTTTCTCTCTCTCACTGTATGTCTTTCCCTCTGTCACCTCCCCCTCTCTCTCTCTCGGTCTTTCTCTCTCTCACTGTATGTCTTTCCCTCTGTCACCCCCCCTCTCTCTCGGTCTTTCTCTCTCTCACTGTATGTCTTTCCCTCTGTCACCTCCCCCTCTCTCTCTCTCGGTCTTTCTCTCTCTCACTGTATGTCTTTCCCTCTGTCACCTCCCCCCTCTCTCTCTCTCGGTCTTTCTCTCTCTCACTGTATGTCTTTCCCTCTGTCACCCCCTCTCTCTCTCGGTCTTTCTCTCTCTCACTGTATGTCTTTCCCTCTGTCACCCCCCCTCTCTCTCGGTCTTTCTCTCTCTCACTGTATGTCTTTCCCTCTGTCACCTCCCCCCTCTCTCTCGGTCTTTCTCTCTCTCACTGTATGCCTTTCTCTCTGTCACCTCCCCCCTCTCTCTCGGTCTTTCTCTCTCTCACTGTATGTCTTTCTCTCTGTCACCCCCCCCATCTCTCTCGGTCTTTCTCTCTCTCACTGTATGTCTTTCTCTCTGTCACCTCCCCCCCTCTCTCGGTCTTTCTCTCTCTCACTGTATGTCTTTCTCTCTGTCACCTCCCCCTCTCTCTCTCGGTCTTTCTTTCTCTCTCTCACTGTATGTCTTTCCTTCTGTCACCTCCCCCCCCTCTCTCTCTCTCGGTCTTTCTCTCTCTCACTGTATGTCTTTCCCTCTGTCACCCCCCTCTCTATCTCAGTCTTTCTCTCTCTCACTGTATGTCTTTCTCCCTGTCACCCCCCCCTCTCTCTCGGTCTTTCTCTCTCTCACTGTATGTCTTTCCCTCTGTCACCTCCCCCCTCTCTCTCTCTCTCGGTCTTTCTCTCTCTCACTGTATGTCTTTCTCTCTGTCACCTCCCCCCTCTCTCGGTCTTTTCTCTCTCTCACTGTATGTCTTTCTCTCTGTCACCTCCCCCCTCTCTCTCGGTCTTTCTCTCTCTCACTGTATGTCTTTCTCTCTGTCATGTCTTTCCCCCCCCCTCTCTCTCGGTCTTTCTCTCTCTCACTGTATGTCTTTCTCTCTGTCACCTCCCCCTCTCTCTCGGTCTTTCTCTCTCTCACTGTATGTCTTTCTCTCTGTCACCTCTCTGTCATGTCTTTCCCCCCTCCCTCTCCCCCTCTCTCTCTCGGTCTTTCTCTCTCTCACTGTATGTCTTTCTCTCTGTCACTCCCCCCTCTCTCTCGGTCTTTTTCTCTCTCTCACTGTATGTCTTTCTCTCTGTCACCCCCCCATTCTCGGTCTTTCTCTCTCTCACTGTATGTCTTTCTCTCTGTCACCCCCCCCTCTCTCGGTCTTTCTCTCTCTCACTGTATGTCTTTCTCTCTGTCACCTCCCCACCTCTCTCTCGGTCTTTCTCTCTCTAACTGTATGTCTTTCTCTCTGTCACCTGCCCCCCTCTCTCTCTCGGTCTTTCTCTCTCTCACTGTATGTCTTTCTCTCTGTCACCCACCCCCATCTCTCTCGGTCTTTCTCTCTCTCACTGTATGTCTTTCTCTCTGTCACCTCCCTCCCCCCCCCCTCTCTCGGTCTTTCTCTCTCTCACTGTATGTCTTTCTCTCTGTCACCTCCCCCTCTCTCTCTCTCGGTCTTTCTCTCTCTCACTGTATGTCTTTCCTTCTGTCACTCTCTCGGTCTTTCTCTCTCTCTGTCTTTCTCTCTGTCACTCCCCCCCATCTCTCTCGGTCTTTCTCTCTCTCACTGTATGTCTTTCTTTCCTCTCTCGGTCTTTCTCTCTCTCACTGTATGTCTTTTCCTCTGTCACCCCCCCCTCTCTCTCTCGGTCTTTTCTCTCTCACTTCTGTCATGTCTTTCTCTCACTGTATGTCTTTCCCTCTGTTACCCCCTCTCTATCTCGGTCTTTCTCTCTCTCACTGTATGTCTTTCTCCCTGTCACCCCCCTCTCTCTCTCGGTCTTTCTCTCTCTCACTGTATGTCTTTCCCTCTGTCACCTCCCCCTCTCTCTCTCTCGGTCTTTCTCTCTCTCACTGTATGTCTTTCCCTCTGTCACCCCCCCTCTCTCTCGGTCTTTCTCTCTCTCACTGTATGTCTTTCCCTCTGTCACCTCCCCCCCTCTCTCTCTCGGTCTTTCTCTCTCTCACTGTATGTCTTTCCCTCTGTCACCTCCCCCCTCTCTCTCTCGGTCTTTCTCTCTCTCACTGTCTCGGTCTTTCACCCTCTGTCACCTCCCCCCTCTCTCTCTCTCGGTCTTTCTCTCTCTCACTGTATGTCTTTCCCTCTGTCACCCCCCTCTCTCTCGGTCTTTCTCTCTCTCACTGTATGTCTTTCTCTCTGTCACCTCCCCACCTCTCTCTCGGTCTTTCTCTCTCTAACTGTATGTCTTTCTCTCTGTCACCTGCCCCCTCTCTCTCTCGGTCTTTCTCTCTCTCACTGTATGTCTTTCTCTCTGTCTCGGTCTTTCTCTCTCTCACTGTATGTCTTTCCTCTGTCACCTCTCTCTCGGTCTTTCTCTCTCTCACTGTATGTCTTTCTCTCTGTCACCTCCCCCCCTCTCTCTCTCGGTCTTTCTCTCTCTCACTGTATGTCTTTCTCTCTGTCACCCCCTCCCCCTCTCTCTCTCTGTATGTCTTTCTCTGTCACCTCCCCCCTTTCCCCCTCTCTCGGTCTTTCTCTCTCACTGTATGTCTTTCTTCTGTCACCCCCCCTCTCTCTCTCGGTCTTTCTCTCTCTCACTGTATGTCTTTCCCTCTGTTCACCCCCCCTCTCTCTCGGTCTTTCTCTCTCTCACTGTATGTCTTTCCCTCACCTCTGTCACCCCCCCCCCCTCTCTCTCGGTCTTTCTCTCTCTCACTGTATGTCTTTCCCTCTGTCCCCCCCCTCTCTCTCTCGGTCTTTCTCTCTCTCACTGTATGTCTTTCCCTCTGTCATGTCTTTCCCTCTGTCCTCCCCTCTCCCCCCTCTCTATGTCTTTCTCTGGTCTTTCTTTCTCTCTCACTGTATGTCTTTCCCCCTGTCACCTCCCCCCCTCTCTCTCTCGGTCTTTCTCTCTCTCACTGTATGTCTTTCCCTCTGTCACCTCCCCCCTCTCTCTCTCTCGGTCTTTCTCTCTCTCACTGTATGTCTTTCCCTCTGTCACCTCTCTCTTTCTCTCGGTCTTCTCGGTCTCTCTCACTGTATGTCTTTCCCTCTGTCACCCCCCCCTCTCTCTCGGTCTTTCTCTCTCTCACTGTATGTCTTTCCCTCTGTCACCCCCCTCTCTCGGTCTTTCTCTCTCACTGTATGTCTTTCTCTGTCCCCCCTCTCTCTCGGTCTTTCTCTCTCTCACTGTATGTCTTTCTTCTTTCCCTCTGTCTCCTCGGTCTTTCTCTCTCTCACTGTATGTCTTTCTCTGTCACCTCCCCCCCTCTCTCTCGGTCTTTCTCTCTCTCACTGTATGTCTTTCCTCTGTCACCCCCCCCTCTCTCTCGGTCTTTCTCTCTCTCACTGTATGTCTTTCCCTCTGTCACCTCCCTCCTCTCTCTCGGTCTTTCTCTCTCACTGTATGTCTTTCCCTCTGTCACCCTCCCTCTCTCTTCTCGGTCTTTCTCTCTCTCACTGTATGTCTTTCTTCTCTCTGTCTCTCGGTCTTTCCCTCTGTCACCCCCCTCTCTCTCGGTCTTTCTCTCTCTCACTGTATGTCTTTCTCTCTGTCACCCCCCCTCTCTCTCGGTCTTTCTCTCTCTCACTGGTCTTCTCTCGGTCTTTCTCTCTCTCACTGTATGTCTTTCTCTCTGTCACCTCCCCCTCT